>NW_020955545.1:897943-998014 GCF_003031625.1 Empidonax traillii | reverse complement strand
GCTTCTAGGATGTACAGATTTCATCTTCATTACAGAGTTTGAAAATAGAGACCGAATAAAAGGCGATTTTAAGGATATTTTAAGTGCAGTTACATTTAAATGCTCTCAATTAGCTCAAGAGCATACTGCTCTTACTAAAAAGATTCTCTAAACTGTTTCTGGTGGTTCCCCTTTTAGGTATTTATAGAAGCCTCTGCTCAGTTTTTATCTTTTGCATTACTGTAGAACAGTGTTAAGAAAAAAACAATTGTCCTCTGATTGCTAAGTTGAGTATGGAATGATGGTATGAATCCATACCATATTTTTGCACTACATTTTTAAACATGAGGGTCATCTGTTCATAACATTACTGCTGATAGAACTTCCACTGTTGCAGTAGTAGAAAAGGCTGTTATGGCATAATATATATAAAATATTCTTCAGATGAATAAATAATTAACTTATCTTTGTGGTACTCTGTAGAATACAGATAAACAAAGTAATAAGAATGAACTGAACCTGAAGCACATTTTGGTTCCTTCAACTTGCCTGATATAGGGGAAATAGTAAAATCAAAAGAAAGGGGAATCAATAGGATTAGTTTCAAGAACACTGCAGTGTATCTGATAATCCTCTAAAATAAATTGTTACTTTTTCAACCCTTTTCAGCAAGGCTTTGCCTCTCATTTAGTACCATTACCAATGCTGATCCAATGCTGCCTGCCTTATTGCAGGAGTACTCCAGACAACCCTTTTAAATGAGGCCCCGGTGGATTATCTGAACAATTTCCCATTGAAGGCAGTGAGTAACCACTGAGTGCTGAGGTAATATAATTTCAATAAATCAGCTCAATCTAAAATGTCAGATAATGGTCAAACTAGATAATGGAAATGGAATCCAGCCATATCCCTTTGTGCAATGTGAAATAAAAGCTGTTCATCCTTTCCACTCCCTAAATCACATCAGCTGAAACAAAGCAGAAATTGTCAATGCTGAAATTGGGGTAAAGGCATAGATTCAGGGAAGTAGGCAGTAACAGCTAACAGCAAGTTGGGTGGTGTGATACCTTATTCCTGAAGGCAATACAGATTGACTCTTCCAGATGTAGAGTATGGAGACTGTTCAGCCCCTCTGGAAAGTATTGTCCCCCATATTTATATAGTGGTTTAATGGCTTTAACCACGACCAGTGAATAAAAGTTTCAATCTCTACCATGCCCTTTTTACTAAGAGTGGAGGTCAAATAAATGGGATCAAACTTGCCTCCCTGACTCCAAAGGGAGTTCACTATGTGTCTTGTTGTGGTGTAGAAAATAGGGTTGAAAATGCTTTCTTCTCTTCCCAGTAAGGAACACAAATGGCACGGGACAGTGAAGACAGCTAGCAGAAGTCTCCCTAATCTAGAGCTCTGGTTAGGGCACAGCTTGGGAAGTGGTGGGTGCTGATGTGAGCCATTTCAGGTGTTAGAAAACATTAACAGTCCCCTTTTTACGGCAAGCTGCCAGGTCATAAACTGTGACTAAAAGTGAGGTTGTGACAAAAAATTGTGGGGGCCACTAAATTATACTAAGAAGAGGACATATGACCTCTCCCCTTCATCCAAGTATTTGCCTACGTGCCTAACTCTGTCACTGTGGGGCCTGCCAAGGAAATCATAAAGGAGAATACCTGCTTTGGGAGATGGTCCAAAGATAGACATGGAGCTGCATAGATGGGACGGTTCAGGGCACTTGCAGAATTCTAGAAGGGTAATGAGTCCTCTGGCTGCTGCAGGGTCATCTTGGGTGTCTTCAGGAATAGAGGTTTTTGGGTAGAGTGGAAGGATGGGAGGGCAAAGCAGATTTGTGAGTCACATCTTGTAATTTAGGTGTCTTAAAGCTGCCTAAGTGCTAGTTTGGCTCCCAACCCAAGCTCTGCTCTGAATAGCAATCACATCTAAAAGCTTAACACAGTAGAGCAAGACCTGAGATTACAAGAAATGAGCTCTGTGGAGGCAGGAAGCCAAAGCAACATTTCAAAGCAGGAGACAGAGGTACAGTGAATGAAGGCTTTGAGGGTACTCAGATGAGCAGGTATGAAGGATGAGGAAGAGGCTGCAGTGCTGAGGCTGCAGTGTTCAAGCTGGGAATTCATTGTGGCAGTAAAGATAACTAGGAAGAAACACATTTTTCAAGCTGAGTCTGGGGAAACAGGAATAATATTTGGTGAAGTCTTTGCTCTAGTAGGGAAGAAGACATAGAAATGGCTTGTAAAAGTAGTAACACTATTGTTACCGAGCATGATCTGCCCACTGTTAACGTAAACGTTTGGAGAGAACACAGAAAGGAAATCCAGGCCTCATTTCCTAAGAGCCATTAAAAACCTACTCAGGTAAAGTAATGAAAAATTATTTTGATTAAATTAAAAAAGCAAGACGATGACTAACATTAAAATGAATATGCATTCAGACATCTTCCTGGATGTATAAGCAGGGAAAGATTCAGTCTTGCAAGCTGATATTGCCTTGAAAACAACAGGGTGACTCAGATAATTCTATAGCTAGTAAGACAAAGTGGTCAAGGGAGCAATGAGGGGCTCTGTGATTAAGATAAACTCAGACCTGTTAGGATAACTTTCTGCCCTCAACATATTTTAAGCACAAAATCCCTATTTTGACAACCCATTGCATGATTACCAACCTCTGTACCATCTTACAGCGCATTGGTTGGGCTGAGATCCACATGCCCACCAGTGTAACATTGGCTTTTGGAGCCTAAAAGGTCCATTCAGTGCCATCCATAGTGACCTGAAGTCCCCGTGGTAGATCGTTTTATGGATCATGTGTAAACAAGTGCAGGTAAGATTAAACTGATCTGTCAATAATCAGGAGTAGAATTTCTATTTTCCTTTTGGGTGCCTTCCAATTCAGTACATAGGATTCTATGATTCCTTTAAATAGAGTTGTGCTAAATATTCATACCTGGATTAGCTCAGAAAAGCAAACCGGGCATTTCAATATTCAGTTAATGAAATCGCTCCCACTGAAATTGCTCCTTAGGGAAAAGCAGAGCAGGGTATGAAGGATTTCTGCTGTGGGAGTCACTGGTGACTAAAATGTTCCTCCAGAGCATGCAAAATCCCACTCAGCCACTTTTTGTTTAAAGAATGGTGTTGTGGAGGTTAATGATGTGTCAGACCCTTCAGCTTGAGTCAAACAGGTGCATGACTGGAGTCAGAGTTTTGAAATCAGGATAAAAAAAGGCTGTAGAGTGAGGTGAACGGAAGCAGAACATGACTCTGCATCAGAGCTTTGTGCACTTTGCTCTCTAAGACTTGGGTATTCTTAGCAAACTAATTCTCGTTAGCTCAGAAAACATCAAGTTCAGAAAAGGATAAGCCCTAATCACAATAAATTGATTTTAATGCATCTAAAAATAAAAGACACAGTACTTCTTTCAGATACAGCTGCAGAGAAACTGATTTATTGTACTGAATATAAAATTGAAATTCTGAATTAATTCTTGAGGGAAAATGCAGCTAAGGCAGGATCACCACAGCTCTCTGCTTTAGTATTCCAGGGTGGGAGTATTCCTGTAGCACTGAAGTTGTGCAATAAGATGTGCTGTGTTTTGCTGAGGTATTTGGTTGATGTTTCTATTACGTATGTTGCTCTAACTCAGAGGCTAATTCAAGCTGCCCTCAGTTTATTACACTTTCCCTTTCTGAAAAACTCCACTGCATCCCAGTCAAGTGTCATGACATTCAATTACATACTAATTTTGAGCAAAAGATTCTTAGAAACCTTTTTAGCTCCGGCAGCTGATGAAACAACGAAGGGTCTTATTGATGTCAGCACTGCCTGATTTTCTTCTGCCACTGAAATTTTCCATATCAGCACATTAATTCTCATTAGGCACTCAGAACAGTCAAGAAATACCTTGTACCAAAAAATACATGAAAATTCTGAAGATGCCAAGGTAATCACTCAAAAATTAATGGCATACAGCTTTAAGATCATCTGAATATCTTCTTGCAATATGACACAGCTATATGATTATTTCCTTTTTTTCCCTTCTCTCAGGGTTATTTACACACATTTGGATATAAAATGGAAAATAGATTTATAGGAAAATTTAGGTTGGGTTGGAACTCTGTAGGCTATCTGGACCCATCCCCTGCTCAAGCAGGGCTAACTTCCAAGTTAAATCAGGTTTCTCAGACTCTTGTCTAGTTGAGTTTTGGAACATTCTGGAAATCAGTAGGCCTCTTTTCTTCTCCCGGCATCATCATGGAGCTTCTGAAGCACTGAAGTCTGATTTGAGAAAATTTGAAAAACTGAAAGTATTCCAAAAGCACGGAGCATTGCCACTGAGGAACAAAACATGAAATTTGTCACTTAGGATTCTATCAACAAAAAATTTAAAGTGAAAATATATATCAGGACAGCCAGCATGGCTTTACAGAGAGCAAATTCAGTGAATGGATCTTATTCATTTTTTGGGTCAGCAGGTTGTTTAAGAGAAGACAACTAATTTTTACAATATAATTTTCTACTACAGTATAGTATTTTTACACATTTATTACTGCAGCATAGAAGTTAAACCCAAATGTCTGCATTATATGTGGAATTAACAGAACACACATCACATAAACAAAAGGCACACAGAGTGACAGATCCCAGAAAATAAATTGTTGATGAAGTGGTGTCCATTAGCCACATTTGCTAACAGGCTATCAGTTCTTTATTTAAAGGTGTTCATATGACTGAGATGGTATAAAATCATCGCTGGTGTGTTTGCAAATTACACCAAAAAAAATGGCAAGGTAGTAAATAATAAGAAGAAATTTCTGTTATATAGGAGGTGAAACTGTAAAGACAAATGTTTTGAGTTCAACAAAATGCATTTCAATTCAGTTATATGCAAGGTAATATCAACAATATCTACAGTTTGGAAGACTGTTTCAGAAAGTATTGTTTCAGAGAATGACTGGCTGTCATCTCAGACTTGATATGAAGGCAAGATGCAATCTTACCTCACAGTAAGGTCTCTCAACATCTGACCATTGTGACCTGACCCCTGACAGTGCAGGGACTGCAATATCTGTGGGGGTTACCTGCCATTTTCTTATTTGTTTCTTATTTAATTTCCTGTTTCTCAGAGGCTACAAAAATGGAAATATGCCTTCTTAAGTAGTCACAGAGCATTCTCTCTATATATGTATTTGCATACAATTCAATGAGTCATAATAAATAAATGCTCACATTTAAAAAATAGAATAATCTCTTCTGCATTTAAGCCGTATGAACACAAAGGCTAAAAGATGTTGTCACCTTACACATATTATTTCCCTGTCTCTTCAGAAAGTTGGGATGTTTCCTCAATATCACAATTTTGGATTCAGCACAATTTTTTGGCCCTGCACAGAGTATTTCTATCATGTACACCACTGCAAGGACCTCTCTGGCTATGGTAGAATCTGTTACTCTCTACTGTCACAGAGCAGTGGCTCATTCCTCCATATCCCACTGCCAAATGGGATCAACATTTGATACTGTAGAAAAAGCTTAAAAAAAAAAAATTAACAACTAGCAATGTATCCAGACACCAAAAACATCCTTTGCTTGCCAGACACCAAAGTGTCTCCTTGCTTTCAGTCCTTTCTGCTTTCAGCTTTTCCGTAAGAAACAACCAGGATGTTGAAATCATAGTACCCCTCAAACTCTTCCCTCTGCCCTATTCCCCTCAAATCACTTCCTGTGCTTTGGGAGACCCTGCACTAAGGCAGGGTCTGTCACCTCTGGCCTCCCTGCAGAAAGGCAAAACCCTGGTTCTATAAAAAAGCAAAGAGAGGTAAAGTCCGATAGGGAGATTTGATAGTAATTCAGCCAAAACAACCCCCATTTGGTTTCCTGATAAGGATCCATCCTTTTGTCCCTATAGGGTGAAAAGTTTTAATTTTTCTTTTTCTTCAAGAGTCGGATTTCAAGTATTTATTAACTCAAAGCCAAGTACAAATCAACCCTTTTAGCCCAGGAGTCAAAGCAAAACCAAGAGTTTGCCAATACTACAACAATAGAAAAAGCAATCCCAAAGTCTTCAAAACAGCTCTGAGCCCCCCTGAGGCTCTGTTCAGCCCTGAGTCTTGGGATATGCTGCAGTTATATTTGCCCCTTGTGTCCTGTCTGAGATAGCCTCATAAAACAAGCCAGGGATTTATGCTGGATTAAAACCAAGATCCCTTCTCTGCTTTACTGAACATTGAAATTGGGCAGAGGACAATACCTGTAAATCTATGGATGCTACATAAGAGCAGAAATTATATGAGAGGTAGTAATTCAGCAGGATTGTATTTATTGAGAGGGATTAAAAGTCTTAGGATTTCTCTTCTGAATTGACTGCAGCGTAATTTTCATGTTCCCAAAGAGAATAAAATTAAAAGAAAAATCCTTCCTTTTTCCTAGCAAATACTTTGCTTGAGCATTATACGTTACCAAGCTGAAAGAAACTCTGAAAGAAGCAGAATGGAAACTTTCAGAGTACAGACTTGGAGAACTAAAGCCAACGCTGACATTTGACTTTGCAGCATTTTTAAACCTGTCCAATTAAAGACCAAATCCTGTGCCTTTCAAGTGTGTACTAATTGTGGATGTCCAAATAAAAAAACTGGATTTTGATGTTTTAAAGTCTTACTGCATCCTCACAAAAAAAAATTTAAAAAAAATAAACTAAACGAAACCTTGAATGGTGTTGGTAGGGCACGGCAAAATGGAAATGGAAAAGATTAGTGAATTCCACAAAACTTGTGACCTAAAGATCTTATTTGAGAAAGTGCTTCAACTTCCATTTATGTAAAAGCCTGTGTTTTTTACACTTATCTCTGGTAGCAAGTAACTTCAGAGTCTGCTCCAAGTTCTTACTATTTTAAACTCCAAATTGTGTGACAGCAATATGTGCTGGTAAAGTCCTGATCACTCGAGAAAACTTGAGAAAAGCAGATCCAATTTCAATAGAAAACTTTTCATTATTATTATTTTGATTGTTACATATTATTATTTATGAAACTCATGAATTGCCGTCAGCTCTTTTCCTGGACAAGATACTTCTTCAGCATCTAAGAAAAGTGTACTGAAATAAATTATAGTCTGACTTGAGTTCTAGTAACACAGTTTCATGATTTTTCTGTTTAAATCTGTTCTCTTTCCCCTTGGCTTCACCCTGCTCACTGTTGCTACATAAGGAATATCAGATCTTCTGAAAATGTGTTTAAATAGGATTTGGATAATTCACTGCCAGAGGTTTGGCTGTGCTACGCTGATGATTATTTCATACTTTGACCCCTTCATCCAGAGCCATTATTCATATCAAGGGAAACATTTCAAATCAAGCAGCTGTTCATGTTTGCTATGTAGGAAAAGGAAGACCTTCGCTTTCTTTAGCCGTTCTACTGACTTATTTTTTTGCCAGGGAGACTAGTCTGAGAAAACACAGGTATATTTTTTTAACTTCAATTTTATACAAAACAAGTTTAATATCCTACCGACAAATCAGTTTTGATTTATTCTAAGCATCCGTACAACGAGATGAATGTCTTCCACCTCAGGACCACAAGTTTAAATAAGCCATAAATCACTTTTTGTTGCAGTTTGGATACACAGTAGGTCAAACTTTTTTAATGTTTGTGTCAGTCTGTCATAAAAGCACTAAAAAGTCTGGAACCTTTATACCCACTCCCCCCATCCAAAAATCTATATTTACTCAATAACCTTTTGCTCTTCTATTAGTTGCTCACCCTTGTGAGACAAAACATGCACAAAATTTCTTTTTAGCATTGCCTTTGACAGTTCATAGTTTAAATCTGAAATGTTTAAATCAAGTCATGATGTCTGTAGAAAGTCTTAACACAACAGTGAATCTACAGGATTTTTGGAACTTAAAAATGAAAAAATAATTTGAATTTGTATAGTATTTTGCAGTGTAAAGGAATACTGATGCTTTTGCCCATTGAAATACTAATATATTCTTTCCAGAATTCTGTTGCCTTATAATTTTTAGGACATTTATTGGGTTAGGGAGCTGTGCAATAAAAATAAATGCCCGAGGTTACTACTGTTTATTTTGTTATAAAACTGCTTTAACTGTATACAACTTTTCCTCCAAAATAGTCCTGATTAACTGCTAGAGTTTGTGAAGTTATTTTCTTATGAGTTTATTTTTTTTGCACATTGTCAATGTAATTAATATAAACATTTACTGCTTTGCTCCAGGGCTGCAGCATGTGCCCCTAAACCATAAAAACTCTTTTTGATGTCAACTGTATTTCTGTAAGTTGAAGAATCGTGAACTCTGCCCTTAAGTCAGGTCCTTAGGATCAGGTGGTCCCCAGAAGCACAATAATTCTGGCAATAACTCTCTTTTGATTAAAAATGTTGCAATTGTTTTGGTAAAAAAAAAAAAATTCAGGTGCCTCTTATATCATCATGTATTCAGATCTTGCCTTCTGTCAGTGTCAACATCACAGTCTAGTCTTGCAGTTTTCCAGCAAATTGAAATAAGCAAATTTGATATTAATATATTTCCAGTTTAAGAAAACTAGATAACTGTTTATTTTGTGTATAGTATTTTTATATTTAATCAAGAAGTAGTAGAATACACCCTTTTTTACCTTCTATCAAAATAGATTATTTTATAAGACATTTTTCTGTATTAAAATGAATTTAACAGTCTGTTTTAAAAGTTGTGCTTATTTCTCCCTGAAGTGATGACAGGCCATCATGCACACACATAGCTTATACAGTCTATCTTCAATATGAATATTTCTCAAACAGACATCCCTAGAATTAAAAAAAAAAAAAAAATACACAGATAGTACAGGTGTACAAAATAGCTACAGATTAGGCTTTTTTTTAAAGAAATGAAATCAATTTGTTTGTATCTGTCACTTATTCACATGTAGGATAAAATAAAAAATAGCAAAATCATTTACTCTGTTATGTCATTTCATTACACTGCATTATAAAATGTCCTGTGCAAGTTTTTGAATACCAACTAACATTACATAATACCTTAATTACTTTTCAGAGAACATGGTACATTTCAAATCAATAAAAATAATCATTTTGGTCCCACGCAAGGTCACAAAAGACCTAAAAACTAATATATAACTCAGATGGATTTTATTGAATCTGGCCCTCAATTATACATCTGCCATCGTTAAGGCAGCAGCAGGGTCATGATATTGCTTGTGTAAGATCCATGGGTGAAACAAGCTCTTAGCAGCAAAGGATTCTTCTCAGAAGTACAGCTAATATTTATCTGCCTCTGGTGGCACTCCAAATGCACCACATACTTTACAGAAAAAAGGAATGACTTCTGTTGCTGGACAGCTTCTTGCTGAAGTTCACTGAAATAGGGGAGAGCAAATAGAAATAAGGGGAAGAAGAGGCAGCCTGGCTGAGACACAGAGTTGAACAAACTTATGTGTTTGTGTTGGTCCAGCTGGCGTCCAGGAAGGAAAAACCTGCTCAGACATCTAAGGTAAGGAACGTCATGGTAAGAAATTACCCCAGAAGGGCTCAGAGTTGCTTACGTGATATCCAAGAGCATGAGTTAACTTGTGGATGATTTCTCACCTGGCATAAAATCCATAAAACCTGTTGAAATTTTTAGGAGGATCTCCATCCTTGGAAATACTCAAAACTTGACTTCGTGTGGCCCTGAGTGACATGGTCTAAAGTCAAAGCTGGATCTGACTTTGAGTCCTGCAAGATTTGGACCAGATGATCTGAAGTTATACCTTTCCATCTTTAATTGTCATGAGATTCTATAAAAAAACCTCACTGCCTTGAGCAGCCACGTTAGCAAAGGCACACAAACGTGCCAGGAGCATTGAAGCTTGTGGGGTTTGTTTGTGAGGAAAGGGTGATGCATGAGAGCAGGGGAGAGCCACTCAGATGAAGACTCTTTGCAGGGATCACCCTAGATCCTTTCAGCTTTCTTCTGCTTTGTGCTGACAAAGCACAGATTTAACAGCTCTGCTGGTCTCAGGTGAGCCAAGGACTGGATCAGGAACTCCACAGCTTTAAGCAAATGTCCTTGATTCCACCAAAAAGCTTGTCAGAGTGTCCAGCCAGTCTCAGCACAGCAGTCTCTCTGTGCTGTCAGAGTGCAGCTCCATTTCACAAGCAGTCAGTCCCCTGCCTTTGGGCAGATGGTTACAAGGTGCAGGCACCGTGCTGAGCACGTAGCAGCAGCCTAAGCTTCGATGTGATGAAAGGAAGATAACTGTGAAAGATGACAGCAGCAGGGAAAGGCAAATGATCTCACCGGGGGGGATGGCAAAGGCTTGTGTCTGCTGTATCTTGACCTGATTGTGCCGAGGGACAGCCTTGGTCTGAGACTCAAGGGGCAAAGCTGTTGTACTCTGGACTTGGCTGCCAATACAAATTCCTCCTGCTGCCTCTGCCCAGCCTGCCACAGCTATGTCTGGTCAGAAGCCTGGGGCAGGGATACCACTCACAAAAACACGGATTGTAGCTGGCTTTAAATGAGCAAATTGTCACACCAGCAATGGTGTGGAGACTAACTCTATGACAGAGGAAACTGAGGCAGGTTACTGATTATACTTAAAAAAAAAGGAGAAAGTAATGGCTGAGCCTAGGTCTGTTTCCAGGCAAGCTCTAGAGTTACTTGGAAGCACAGATACACAAAATAAATAATAAAAATTAGGAAAAAAAAAATCTGCAAATTACTGATCCTGTGAGATACAGATCCTGTGAGTTCATCTTTGAACGAGTGCCCAGTCTCATGCATGACTTTGAGGTATAACCAAAAAAAGATGAGTCAATTTTTTTTCAAATCAATTTCCTCACTGGGAAAACATTCCTTTAGGTCACAAAGTACTTATTTACTCAGTCAATACTATGACAGTGAGATTTACAACCACGTCATTAATAACACTGATTGACAAAGAACTTCCTCAAAACTCTTTCAACTCCAGACAAACATGATATATGAACAAAAGAGAGCAGTCATAGATTTACAGCTGAACACATGCGTTTGGGGCAGGGGTGGGTAGGGAAAGAGGGAGGAGTGCACGAAAAACAACACCTGATCTTTTTTTCCCCCCAGTATTTGAGGCTGACTCATACTTGTTTTGAATTGCTTGTTTCATTGGTTGCTCAGCGTTCTTTTGATCTCTTAGAGGCTGAACTGGAAAGGGACTCATCTTTCGGAGAACTTCCACAATTCTTTACGCTCGAATGGGCTGATGATAAACACATTATTTTGTCCACACTGAATGAACTAGAGGGTAGCTCTCATTGGATTTAGTTCAGTATCATCTTAATAGTTTTCCCTGTTGTCTGAATGTATTCACATCTATCCTGCAGGAACTGTGAGGAGAAAAGGGGGATCTTCGTGAAGATAAGTGCATTTGCTTCAGTGTTCCTTTTATTGAAGTGATTTTCATCAGTCTGTTCTGTTTGTGCCTCATAATGGCTGTACAATTTTATATTTATCGGTACCAATGACACTTGGTCTTCCTTTTAAGAAAACAATTTTCCATTGTAAAATGACCTTTTGTCCAAGGAGAAAGTTTTGTGGGTCTCAGTTAATTTAGAGGAATTTTTCTCAGGAAAAGGCCTAACAAACCCATTTCTTCTGCCTTTTCAAACACTGGATTTTTAAGTTTTTTTTTAACTTAATAGTTTGGAATTTTTTAAATTTTATATTAAAAATATATTTTTTAATTTTATATAGTTAGGTGTGTTTTACACTATATTTCCTGTCACATAAATCTGACATTATCAAAATATTGACAATATTCCAGAACATATCTTACTTAAATTATAAAGAAACATGGAATACAATATACATTTTCTGGCCATCTTTAATATTAGACTCTTCTGCAATTATCTGCAGCTGCTGAATTTAGTAGTTTATTTTACTCTGCAGGTTTATGCTGAATCTTTGAACATTTCCTTACTAGCCCAGTTCCGGCAGATGAATATTTTAAAAACCCACACATTTCCCCTGAAGGCAGCACCTGGATTTTCTATATAGTCAGCACAGAGAAGGAGCTGCTTAGACCTCCACAGGGAGTTCTTATGTGTCTTTCTTTTGTGCCTAGCCTGAAGAAAAGCAAGATTTGTGGAGAAGGGTAATGTTTTTTATGGGACCAATTGCAAAGGCTTTCAGAAGTCCCAGTCTCTTTCTTGATCGCCTATATAGGGAGTTTGGGTTTAAACTTTGGAGGAGAATTGACTCATTAAGCAAGTACAGTTTAAGTGCAAACTGAATTAAACAGCCAAGTCCCGCTGGTGGCTGCAGTAAAAGTCTTGAAAACCTCCTCTGAACATGCACAGGAACTAAAGACAAATGCACAAAGGGCTTTTAAAATAAGTCCCAGGGTTGTGTTAGCCTTATGATTTTGAAGGTCTGCCTCCTGCTGTTTGAATACATGGATTTGACAATGACACAAAAATTGCTCAGCCATGCATTTGTGTCGCTTTCTGCCTGCCATTCCTTCCCTCAGCTTCATTTCTAGTAAAGCCTGTCCCTACTGCTGAAGGATCTCTCAAGAAAGAGAGGCTTATTCACACACCACAGAGCTTGTGCTGCTATCCAAACAGACAAAGACATCTACTGCAGCTCTGACAAGTAGTCAGAGCATGCTGATGAACATACTGGATGGGGCACTTAAAGTGCTACAGGACCTGCAACTCCTCCCTGGCTCTGGTATTGCAGTGCTTGTGTTTGGGAGATGAGCTCCTCGGGGCTGCAGCCCCACACCTCCCCAGCAGCAGCGGGGGACCAAGGATGAGGCCCCTCTCCTGAGCCACACAAAGAGATGGAGTGAAGCCAGCTGAATGCATCTGGTTGACATGGAAAGCAGGAGGCTCAAGCAGGGAGCACAGACAGAGAGGAATGGGATACAGGAGAAGACAGTCATTGCAATGCAGTGACAGAGACAGCCTTTGCTGCGTCAAGGGGCTTTGTGGTCCCTCCCATAGGTGTGTCATACAGACAGAGTGGCACCTACCCTGTGTAGTGGCTGTATAGTGCACTCAGCTTGAGGAACTATTACTCAAACTACAACCGTGTTTGAGGCCCTACAGGTGTCCAGTGTGATGCGAGTGTAGAGATAAAGGCAGTATCAGTCCAAAAGAGCCGTGTAGTTTACACCCTGCCGGTGTAGTTAAGCTATACTGAGGAAGGGTGGAAAACAAAAGTGGGAAGAGGAATGAGAAATGTCCAGAATGATGTATCTGGAGGCAGGGTAGAGTTGGGGAGTGGGACCCAGATCTTCTAATTGCGTTTAATGATAATGTTCTCTGAAAAATAAAAAAGAATTCAGCTGAGCTGCACTCCCTCTGTCTCCTTCTGTCTTCTCCCTGTTTCTTCTGTGCACATATAACAGCACCGAGAATATTAACTGCACGACAGAAGTGATACTGAGTTAATGACTGTATTGATACTGATACATGTAAGAAAACCAGATATAAGTCACCAGCATAACAGCATAGGGGCCTATGAGCTCCTGTGGTGCTATTCTGCACAGAGATGCCCACACCTACGTATTTGGGTTAGAGTTTTATACATAAACAGATGCAGATTGATCAGACTTGGGTGGTGATTGATGGGCCAGGGAAAGGCTGGTGCAGCCAGGGCATTCCCAGGCAGGCACAGCCAGGACACCTTGCTGTCCTGGGCAGAGCTGTACCCTCCCAGCACCCATGCTAGAGCCAGTAGCAATGCTATGGGAAATCCACTAGATGTAGATACAGGGTTAGACTGTCACTGATCCAGGAAAATGTGGAATCTGTCTTCAAGGGAAAATTACCTTTCAGTGCCGTGAGAGGGGGCAGGTGCTTCTTAACAGAAATTAAAAACCTTTTAAGGATTATATACTGGTCTTAGGTTTCATAATAACCATAACAAGTGTGTTCGTTAAGGATCTTCTAATAATGTAATTTATTCAATTTTTTCTTTTTCTTTTTCTTTTTTTCTTCAGAAAAGCCTCCTTTGCTCTGTTGCATTATGCCTAAGTGCCACCAAATGCCACATTACCCTCCTAAGATTGCCCTCACTCACCCTCCAAAGCCCCCGCTCCCCTGCAGCACAGTCGTTGAGATTTGTTAGTCAGCTCATCAGGGCAGTGCTGGCAGCAGCTGATGCTGTGGGAAGCATTAGTGTGCTCTGGGGTGAGAGCAAAATATTGAGAAATAAATGGTAGGTAAATAATGCTTCTGTCCTGAGGTAATGAGGCTCTTTTTTGGAATGCAGATGAGGAATTCATCAAAAGGAGAAGGGTAATGTAAACTTCTAAATGTTTAAATCATCTAAATGGTGCATGAGAAACACTGCCTGGTTATTCTCTGCCTTGGGCAATAGGGCAGAGCATCAGCTAATGTAAATCCATCAGAGCTACATCAAGGTACAGCAGCGCTGGACCATGACCATGCATGGGGCTGGCATGGTCAAGGAAAATGCCCTGTAGAAAAAAGCACCCTGCTTGCAGTGGGACAAGTAAAAGAAATGAAAGGCTATTGCTAAGGGCTTGTTAGAGTCAGGTCTACTTTCTCTGTATCAGAAGGGCACACTGTTCATATTTTCCATTTATTTTCCAATGTGATACAAAGTTAGGGTAGCAAGCTTATCCTGCAGCACTTTCCCAGTGTCTGAACAGTAGCAGAAATGAACATTTAGACAGGAATAAAAAAATTAAATCATTAGCTAACTGATAATCTTCTTAAAGATAAGAGAGTGAGCAAAGAGGAAAGGCTGCCTGCAGGCTAATAGTGCTTGCAAGGAATTGAGCCACTCAAGGAGGCTCAGAATGAAGAAATTGGTAATTTTCAAAGACAAACATCAGATTCTATGGATGAAAACAAATCATCAAACCAGAATGCAATTAAAATAAAATCCAATAAATAACTATTGAAAGACATTTTGCAGTTTCCTTACCCTTGCCAACACCTGGTGCCAAAGGCAGTCACATACTGTTCCTCAGCACAGGCATCACAATATCCACACCACCAGCTCAAACAAGGCCAGGAGGCAGGTTTGAGCAGTGTCCCACCAATTATCCACGTTGCTTAATGGTTAACATGCTTCCAGGTGAGGTTTTGGTGTATGCCAGATAAAACTTTCCCAAATTCTGCTAGAGCAAGGTTTGGGAGGGGTCACATGCGAGGGCCAGTTCCCAGCAGACAGGATGGGTGTGATTGCATCAGGCTGTTTCCCTCTGCTTTGCCCTCCAACAAGTGCTTGGGCTTTGCACCCACAAATGCCTCACATGCCAGCACACTACACTCCAGCCTCTACAAACTAACCACCACCCTCTTACCACAGGAAACAAACCCATAGTTGACAAAACTGTCACATTTTTTCAGACACTTTTAGTTGGGAAAAAAACAACCTTCCACAGTATAATAATGATGGCTCAAGAACCCAAGAGGAGGTGCTGAGGAGATGCAGGTCAAGCACTGTATAAAGTTCCTAAGCTGCTTTTCAACCTCCAGGCCAAGCACCAGTTTCCAAACATGTTTTAATGTGCTGGGCAGAGCTTTAAATCCCAATGAGGAAATTTATTGCTCTGTAAATTCCCTGGTGGAAATAAAGTGATGCACATGAATAAACTGTGCTCTATGTCACAGATTACAAAGCAGGGATTTGGGTATAGTAGGAAAGTCTCTCTGCCTTGGGTTGGGGTAGACCTGCCTCACAAACACTGAGCCATGTACAAGCAGCTGCCTGGCAGCAGCTCAAGTCACAGCATGGAAACTGTCCCTCAGACCTTGGACCAGGCTCTGCATTGCACAAGCTGAAGGTTCTCTGAGAAGCATGAGCCACAAAAGCCAGCTGTTTTTTTCTCATTAAATGGCTTTGGCAAGTACTTTTTCACAAAACAAAACTCTTTGCAACACAATCATAATAATATTTTCCTAATTTTGTGAAAGTGTTGAGCTGCTTAATTGTTTTTCATCCAATATTTTGATGTAGTGTTACCAAAATAGCTAATAAAATGTTAGCCTGCTAAAATCTCAGTGTCTGGTAAATCAATGGAAAATCTCCACAAGAAAGCACAAAGAATAGTAACTGCAATAAATGACAATTTAGGAGAAATCAGAGAATTTAATTTTGTTTAAGATGTTTGGAATTTTAACACTTAGCTCCAACAAGGTTGTTTTTCAGCAAGCTTTTCTCAGACCTGCTTTCAGAAGTTATTCACATGCTCAGTGTTTGCTGTTGCCTTCAGAGATTATAATCTCATTCAAGCAGAAACTCATCTTCTCGAATATTTGCAAAGCACTTGCACAACTTCGAATGTCCCTGGAATTAGAAGCAACAGACCCATCAACACGTTTGAGTGAAAATATGTTTTCAGAAAAGAAAGAGAATATAATCCAAGATCCACATAATGATACAATTTAGCATCTCGGCAAACTCTGGGTTGGCTGTGCAGAGAAGCACACAACCACGTTGTGCCTATGACTGTATTTGAGTGGTAGCAGTGTGAATGCACAGCTCTGAGCCAGCCTTCCTCTGCTTGGCGGGGGCACAAAACATCAGGGGAGTGGCTGGACTGGCTATGCGGACTCACCATGGGGTCCTCAAATGACTAACATCACCCCACACCTGCTGTGATTTCCCTGCTCTCGCTGCCTGGCCTAAGCTGTTTACAGCCTCAACAACGTGTTTGGTTTACTCACTGCAAAGAAAACAAATAAACAAAAGACCACAAAAACAACCTAACAACAAAACAACAAACAAATAAAACACAGACATTACCAGTTATAATGTACTTAATGCAGGAGAGTTTGACCTGTATAGAGTGTCCCTGGTGGTGCAGTGGCTAAACAACAGCGTGGTCAACGCTGAGATCTGGGTTGGATTCCCAGTTAGGACACTCCCCGGGCAGATGGAGCTCGCTAGCCCTGTAAGGCAATCCATCTACGTCCTGAGGACCTCACTGCCACCGTCCAAGCGTGCTTGGCCCCGGCAGATGAACCTCAGGATTAAAGGGTGGGCTCAGTTCCGCGCACACTGTGTCTCACCTAAAAAAAATCCAATGCGCAGGCTGGAAGGTGGAAAGACTTTCCCCGGTTCTTCGTTCGCGAAGAGACTGGCCATTGACCTGTATATGAACTGAAGGGGGTGGCTAAGGAAAGGACATTCACATACACTAAACCTCCATCTGGGACATTTGTGAAGCTGTCTGTGCCTCTCCTGAAATGTTTCAGAGGTTCAGAAGTGAGAAAGGTTAAACCACTGGTAACAGGGAGCATTTATGTGGCTCCGTGCTGTGTCGTGTATCAAAGCCAAGCCAGTCCTAAGCCATATAAATGCCAAACTTCACTTGGATTAATACGCCCTCTATCTTGCAGGGGCTGGAAGGCAATTCAGGTATCTTGCTGCACTGCTGCAATATGTCAGGCAGACATACAGTACTATTTAAACTGGGAAGAAAGCTATGTAATTTACTCAAGGTCAGAAAAATGCCTGTGATGGAGTCAGTCTCCCAAACAGCATCCCAATGACCCATGCACTCATGCACCCCATCGATGTAACATGCAGAGAGGGAGGAGGGGAGAGGACAGCAAAGCACCCAGCAAAGCCAAAGAACACCCTGATACCTGCTCTGCAAATTAAACAATGGCTACTGGAAAACAATGCTTACAATTTGGTGACGATCTCCTCAGTGCTCTGAGCCCTTTCACAGACATCATCCTCAGCCTAACCTTTTAAACCTGATGGTAAACAGGCAGGAGAGCTCAGTTCTTTACTTCATGTTGATGAGACCAAGTGTACAGATCCCACCTACCCTTCCTGATCATTTGTCAGATATGTCGATATCTTATCCGCTACTCAGAGTAGAAAGCATCCAAATGACATTAAAGCCTGCCCTTAACTGTACAGGGGCAACTGTTTAATGGAGCAGGTCACAAGGGCAGAGGGAGTTTTAGACATTGCCAGGTGAACAACTGAAACAGCACCAACTAGCAGAAGACAAATTTCAACTTGTGGCATAAGATGTACAGAATAGCATATAATTACTGGGCTACTGAGACAAAAAGGACAGATACAAGGGACAAAATTAATGGTTTCTGCAGAAATTATGGAGCAAAAGACCAGAGGTCCCTTAGCTGGGGCCAGTGGGGCAGGGGTGTTTATAGCTGGTGGATGCAGCATTCCCCAACCCCTGACTCAGAGCAAAGACCTAGGGCTAAAAAAAGTTTATTGAGATGAGAGTACAAACAATTTTCAGATTGCTTTTGGAAATTTCACAGTGTTGTTCTGAGTGTGGCTGCCTTTCAAAAGCATGAGCTCTTGAGTGCAAAGGACTGGTTTATATCCACTGCAACCTGCCATTGCTAACTACAGTTGACCTCTTCTACTCACTCTAATTCCAAAACACGCATTCTGTTGAGCAATATTAAAATTTTTTTTGGCATGCAGTGTGT
This sequence comes from Empidonax traillii, assembly GCF_003031625.1. Lineage (NCBI taxonomy): Eukaryota > Metazoa > Chordata > Aves > Passeriformes > Tyrannidae > Empidonax > Empidonax traillii. The sequence goes on along the minus strand of NW_020955545.1, from coordinate 979,590 downwards.
AACAGATATGGTATATAGATAAAAAAAAACCAAACCACTCATTCAGCTTTTCCTGGAGAGGTTTCACATCTGATGAGTCAGTTATTCAAAAAAAACCCAACAAATGGGTGTCAAGATGGAAGAAAAATGTCTTGATGCAGAACCTCACCAATTCATGACTGAAACCTCCAGCAGTCACAGTATGGAGGAGGTGCCATTTCAGCCTCCTTTTCAGCACATCTATGTACAGACAGCTGGAGCTTCATGGCCCTCTCACAAGCATTGGGACCTTCCCACCCCACCTTCCTGCTACCTGTACCCTCCTCTCTCTTCTTCACTCTGCCATTATTTTTTACCCTTCCTCTGCCTCAATGCTGTGCTCTCCTGATGGGCACCTGCTTCTCTGATTCCTGCTGTGGGCAGCAGAGGGAGGAACAATGGGTGGGAAAACCCTACAAGTGGAGGGGAGTGACTGCGAACTGACTGCTAAGGGAAATGGAAGTGGTCATCAAGGTCTTGCAAGCTGCCTTTGCCACTTTATTAGAAACTTTGGATCAAATACAGGCAGGAACTCCTAGGATCCTGTTTGCAGATTTTCATGCATGGTGAAGATACTGTTTTGTCATTTGTACAGTATCCTGAGCAATGCTGACAGACATCAGTTGGGACCAGGGTCCTGAAGGCTGACACTGCTTGCCATTAGTCACCAAGGTGGTGGGAATAACCAGGAATCACCACCACTGTAAAAAACATCACCAGAACAAACAATGCCCCCAAAATTTGGCTCACCGTGCTCAGAAGTCTAGAGAACACATTGGTGGATATAAAGAGAAAATTAATAAGATTTTAAATTGGAGTAGTCATTCTTTTGCAGAAACCTCTGTCTGACATGTATTACTTAATGTGTGTGTATTTTCCTTTGGATGAATGTAGCCATAGACTCCTTACAACCTTCCTGCATAAAATGAAGGCATAATATGCAATACAGCATGCTGAAGAGATTTAAAGATAGTTGCTACATTCTGCTTCTGAAGACAGTGTTTATTTAACCATCTTTATTCACAATAATTAACTATTGCTACTGTTATTCTTTTCAGCACCAATTAAAAGTTGTTCTGTACTTCTTTACCAATGTATTTTTAGGCCACTTAGTGCCTAATACAAGTTTGTAACCTACAGGCTCAAGTCTTGTGGAGACTCACTGACATGAATAATTTATAAACTAAGGAACTGTGGCTATTTAACATAAATAAAACTACTCGAAAAAGAAAAGTAGCTCAGACTTGAATTCTTTGTAGCAATTGACCTTAATTTGCTCTTTAGATCTAGACTGCCCTATTAGGAAGCTCTCATCTGATTTTTATTTATTTTATACAGGTAGGAAACACAGATAAAAATGGTGTCCAAACTCTATAAATCTTTTAAATCAGACTGAACTTTCTTGATGGTTGTAACACTACAGGCAGCATTATAAAACAAAGGGTTCCTCTACCTCCCGCATTGCCCCAAGGCTCTGTCCTTGCTGTATGAGGAGGCAGACAAGATGACTCAAATGCCATTAATGTTTACAAGGCTGGTCTGTGCAGCTTTAAATCAGTGAGGCTCAGCTGTCATCCCATGCATTTGCATTCACACTGAAAAAGCAAATCCCTGATAATTCCTTGATTTTCCTTAAAGAGAGAGAATGCAGAGAAAATTTTAAAGAGCAATGAAACAGAACTCAGCTGACACATTTACAAAGTTCCATACATCTATCTTGCTGTCAGAAACTAGGAAAAAATCTGGTAAGAGCAAAGCTCTCCCTGCTTCCAAAGTAAACAGCGAAATATAAACTGGATTACCTGTCATATCAGGAATATGTCACTGTTTTTCCAGGGTGTTCAGACCTTTTATTCCAGAAAACCACCAATTTCACTGGATTCGAATTGTGGTAGGAGTGATGGTGAGGTGATATAGCCTAAGATCCCTTTTACTTACTATGTGCTAGAGAAATATAGAAAAAGGATAGCTCTTGCCCTCAGAAGTTAAAAACTTGCCAATTGTAGTTGTGACTTTCACATTTTAAAGAAAATAACAAACCAAAACAATTTTGAAGCTTTTTTGTTTTATTTTGAGCCATTTACCATCCACTTACCATGTGAGGTGGCTGTAGCACCACAGAGCAAGACTCACTGCAGACACAGGTGTGTGAAGACTCACTGCCTTCTCTCACAGCTGGCAGTTCATTAGCAGCCAGTTTATCAACCTTACCACAGGTTGTGAGCCCTCTGAATTTTTCATTATCTCCTCCCCTTAAGAGCACAAAACCCACGATTTTTTCTGCACAAGCAACAGACCATGGAATTCAAGGGAAGAAATGTAAATTTTGGACTTAGATCAATGTCTTTGATGCAGTTTAAAAAATTTCATAGATTGAGATGCGTTCCTGCACTTCTGCCCCAAAATTCCCTTAGTTTCAAACAAGGAAGAGTAGTCCTCACTATTCTCTCTGGGTGGCCCCTCAGCTTAGGACACGTTTTCAATACAGAAGGTGCAGAGTGGCCCACCTCTCCATAGCTCTGTGCATGTGCGATTTTGCATCTTCACCTGGGCTGTGTGGGTGAAGCGGTGTCTGTGTCATCTCCTTCAGATTCAGAAACCCAAATTATCTTTTTTCTCTGTTGTCTCAGGATGCATTTGTAAACATTGCAGGACACAGGAATGCAGCCTGGCTTTCATCTGTACCTTATCGAGATGTCCTGGCCACTAAGCTCTGACAACAGCTCCACCGCCGCCTGCTGCCTTGCATCCCCAGCTGTGTGTCTGCCTGGCTCAACAGGATGGGCAGAGGGGGCAGGTCTCCCCCTGTACACACTGTTTCATGTCAACATCTTCACTTTCTGGAAGCAACACATCTTCCACGAGGTTTAGCAGGCCCTACCTGCCACTAACATCCATTAAACTCTGTTAACTGAATCTTTGTTTTGAGTAGGGCTTTAGGAAAACAAGTTTGGAAGGACACTTAAAACAAAATCTAAGCAATTTACACAGAGACAAGGCTCTCTAAACGTATTCCAAGCTAGCCAAGCCAAACCACTCCTCCTCAGATGCTGATGGTTTGGATAAATGAGGAAGCAGCTTTCCAATTGCATCACGCTCTCTCATTTCCTTTTCAGTTCTTCAGGACTTTCTTTTTCTTCCACAGTACCAGCCTGGCCTGATTCAAAGCACCACTGATGATGATGGTCTCAGTGCTTAATAACGTTTTAGAACTAGAGTTTTTTCCCTTTAATTCATATGGCCTGAAAATATTTATAGATCCAAGGCTAATAGCAATTGTGAATTGTGCACTGCACAGCCTGTAGTACTGTCTGAGGTTCTAGTAGAGATACAGGTTTTTTTCAGTATTACTAGCAGGATATAAAAATTAATCTAGCCCTGGTCATTTCTGACTCAAGCTAACGAGGATAATTTTGAGCTTGTCTGGGATCATACCAACAGCCAGCCTTTGGAGCCTTGCTCCCAAAGGGAAGAAGGTGCCCATGGGGTAACTGTTTCAGGCACCAAATCACTTACGATGACTATGTACTTTCTGCATCAACTCAAAGGTGTTTTATTGTGTGTTATAAATACATCCTCCTGGGTGTTCCCAGTTTAGCTTGTTAGGAACATATTGTTGAAGCCAGACAGGTTTGATGGTTATTGAATATCAGAGCTTGCAGCCACAGACTTACAAGTCCCTGGGACCTTACTATCAGCTTGCTCTGTGCTTTTGCAGTGCAAAGCTGACCTTTTGAAGCTTTCCCCTCCCTCTGAGCTATGCTCCCTTGTACTTCAATCAGCACAGCTGTACAACAAGGAACAAGTGGGGCAGCCTTGTAAAGGCACAAACCATCAGAGTGTGGGTGCCTTGAATAAACAAACTGCAAGGAGAGAAACAAATCCTGACTGGCTTCTAGCACCTCTTGACGAAAGCAGTATATCCTGGCAGCCCTTACGTTTCACAGCTCCAGAGGGATTAGTGTTGTGTTTACCTGCTCTTTCCCAGGCTGGGCAAACGTTTGATCTTACTAATGTGTACATGAGTTTTTGACAGTTGCCATAGCACAACAGGAACCCTCCCATCTCTCTTGTTGTTTGTAACCTTTGAGGACTAACCAGCCAAACTTTTTGACAACATCAAAAATTCACCTCATATTAAACTAACTTCCAAGGCAAAAAGGACTTTCAAGGACTTTCATTGATCCAGTTGGATATTCCTCCATTAGCAAGCATCAGCTTCCTTTCAAGGGGGAAAAGGGCTTTTCTACTCCCAGAGAACAGGGAAGTGGTTGGCTTTCGTGGATCTTTGTGGAAGAAGGATCAGAAAGGTGCCACTGCAATGCCTACATCTGCATTGAAGGGACAGGGAAACACTGCTCTCTCCCGTGGGACTCCATCTGTGTAGTAGTCCACTATTATTTCATACAGGAGACTTAAGATTGTTTTCCGGTATAGACTAAAGTTCCATTGTGTCCCTGGTCACTTTGTGTAAAGTGATATTTAACCACAATAAAATCAAGGTGCTGCCAAGAACATGCCGTAGGAGTTTGCAGAACAAAGTTGGGAAAGTTTCCCAGCATGTCACAGCTAAAATAAGGGTGGGCCTAACAGCACCAAACTATGAACTGTGTATGTCACAGCAAGGGCCCATAGCATTGATGCCTGCATAATACTTATTTTTCTTCATTTTGGCTTCATTATGCCTGTCTTCCTTCATAGGTATATATTAAACAGGATTTATATGGGTTAGGTGGCAGAACTAATTCCAGCTGATGTGGTAGTTCAGCAGTGAGTCACGTACCATGACTGAATGCCTTCCCCTAGTCCACAGCACCAGCAGTGTCCAGTGTATGGGTAGCACATTCAGTAAGTTAAAACAGGTAGCAGCTTAGAGAGCCCTCTGGAATTGTGTGGTGGGAGGTGAGCAGTGCTTCTCACACAGGTGCTGACATGTCCAGTGTCAGAACATTAAAACTAAAAACTGAAATAGGCCTTTGCTACCATTTTCACACTTTGTGAAATGCTGATAATAAAGAATAGAAAATACAAAAAAAAATTTAAAATAATTAAAAAAATCAATCTGCTATTTCCAGTAAACTGGAAGTGGTGTTGTTTAAATAAAAGCTGAAAGAGGAAACAGAATTTTGCCAGCAGTAATACTCCATGGTTTTAATGGCTTCACTTATCTGGATTTTATTTTGGATTGGCCCTGCTGGTGTAACTCTACTTCTCAAAACATAGCATTAGCATTTAAATTTATCAGGCTCTGAGGGCTATCTGTTGAGATAAACTCAGCCTACCCAAAGTGGCAACATTTACTGCATTGATGGAGCCTTAAATAGAATAGGTAGGTCCTGTGCAGCGCTAAATTAAGTAACAACAGAAGATTCATGCTGTGGATGGTCACTCCACATGCAAGCAAACTGAATTTCCACAGCCCCATTTCAGGTCCTAAAAGGTTTGGTGAATGGAAAACAGCAAGATAAGTCCCTTTCCTGTCACAGCTAGAAGTAATGTCCTGGTTTAACCCCTTGATCCCTGCTAAAAATCCTGGTATTTATTTTCTTAATTTGAGAGGGGGGGAAAGGGAGGAGAGACAGAGACCAGAACTGTTCTCAGTCTTTAATTTACCTACTTATATCATTGCTGCTTCTTCCCTAGGTTTGCACAACAGGGTTAGAAGCCTAAACGAGATGGAAGCCAGATACTGGTTATTCTGTGACTGCTCCAGAGGTACAACCTGAGATGAAGAAGCCTTTTTGAGTATTGATCAATGCCCTTGGTGAGTTGGCGAGTAAAACTTCTGGTGCACTTTTGTTTTTCAGGTTATGCTTTTATTCAGAAGTTTTTAGGTGTGTTTGTTTATCACACTGCAAATAGATTCATAGAAATTTCATATTACAGATCAAGAAGAAGTCATGCATTACATTCACCCAGGTAAAAGGAGAATTAAGATCCTTACAGCTCTCAGAGCTCTACCTTTCTTCAAGGAATTGCCTGTCCTAGCCTACATTAGCCATAGTAGGCATGGCAGTGTGGAGTCCATTTCACCTGGAATAACCATAGGTATCCTACAAATACTTTACCAAGCAGCAAGCACCCAAACTGCCCAAGCTGCCTTTTCATAAGCTGTGTTATCACTTCCTGAGGCCCTGATACCTAAAGAAATGAATTAACTATTTCAAAATGGCACAGTGATTTTGCAAAAGATGGCTAGTAAGTTGTCATTATGTAAATTCAGATTCCTATTCTTACAACTGGTTCAGTAACACTGCTCTGGCTTAAAAATGGAACTGGTCATACTATCTCCTTTCTATAGCGCTTGATTTAATTAGTTTCTTTTCCCTGTGAGACATTCACAAAGGACTCCTGTTTGCTCTCAGTCTGACTTTTGTCTAAATGCCAGATAACTTACACAAACTAACCAGTTGTCGAACTGTTGTAGACTGGCAAACTAAGGTGCATGGCCTGGCTCCAAACTGCTGATTGGAACCCTCCCATATAGGTCTCCTGTGACAGCAAGCAAACAGCACCCTGAGGTTCACAGGAGTGCTCGCAGATATGGGCCATGATTGCAGACTGAACTTGTCACTTGGCCCTTCCAGTGCTATGTAGGCTGTGCCAGTGTGGCCGTTGTCAAAGTGCAGCTTCTACTTGCCAAAAGGATCTTCAGCTCACTCTGAAATTAAGTACAACTGCACAACTTGCCTGCCTTTTCCAAATTTGCCTTTTGCCTGCCTTACTTTTTTTTTTTTAACTGAAGGATCATATCCTTTCAGAGAAAACAGTGAAGAAACATTTCTTGTGTAGACAAGGTTAGAAAACTCATTTACTAACAGACATTTGTAGCTTGGCTGGCTTTAATGAAGTGACATGTCAAAACAATAAATATTAAAAGTGAGCACAAAGATTGATGGTAGAAGAAAGCTTTTTCATTAGAAAGCATCAGAAAGCACTTGCGGAGAAAAGACTTCTCTTGAACTCCGTCAAAGTCTGTGTGTGAGGTCTGTGCATGACTGTGAATTTTAATTTATGAACTACAGGAAAAAAGATTGGTAAAGGATCTTGGAGACCCTTGTTATTGATCAGAAAGAAATAAAAAAAAGGAAGGAAAGAAAGTAAGGACACAGTAATGGGTAGTGAAACAGCAGAAGCAGAACTGAGAGAAAGAAGGATTCTTGTAAAAGTCATCTGATAGAAGGCATGGTTAATGAGTTTCCATGTAGTAAACTAGGAGATAACAGTGAGAAACAACTAAGAAATTGATGTACAAAAGGTTCAAGAAGTCCAGACAAGAAAATCTGGGAATTGGAACTGTGCAGAATGTAAAAATAAATTCTGTAGAGAAAAGAAAAACACAGTCAAATAGCAATCAAGATTTGATCTCTGGCATTGAAGCATTTATGATAAGGAGAAAAGAGAAATAAATAGTAGACTGCTGTAGTCTCTTCAGTACTGGTGATGGTATAGAAAAAGATTCCTTAAGATTACTAGAAAAGATATTAACAATACAGGAAGATAAGTACTACATAAAACAATAGAAGGTTTTTATTTCCCAGATATAAATTAGACGTGAAAATCAAATATCTGTTTTGACAGTGAAGAAATTTGTTTGCAACTGAGAAACAACTACCTGAACAAAGACAGGATTTGTATTCAGTCTTACTAATACTTAAAGCCATCTTAATAATGCTGGCCACAGAAGGTAATCTTGTTTCACATGAGGTTAAAAAAACTAGAAGAGTTAAGAAAAAGAGTGCATAATAAAGATTATTTAGTTCCAGAAGGGAAATATGTAGGCCACAGGAAGAGCTAATGAGTGAAAGCCCTGGTGCTGAGGAGTTCAGAAATTCAGAATGAGACTTGGGTGTTAGCAATAAAAAAAGTGCTACTCAGACCTTCATACCAAGAAAAAGAGAAAATTGTAAAGAAGGATACTAAAATTGTTTAGGTAAACAGTCAGATAAAAATTATGTTTGGAATAGGTAAAAAACTAAACACCAGGAAAAAAACCCTTTTCCAAATTTCAAGGTTACTCAGACTAATTCTAAAAGCTGAATCTGTCTCTATATAGCTATTCTGCAGTTCTCCTTCTTGTATTATAAGAAGTCTATAGGTACCTTCAAAATTTTCTGTCCCCTTTAATACATTTAATGGGTATTCTGTTATTCTCTTTTCCTGGAAGACTGGAAATTTCGCTGGATTACTGAATGCATTTTAGACTCCTTTTTATCTTGCAACACTTGTTCAAAGTGTTTGAGATGTCTGTGTGGCTTTGCTTTGCCTCTTTCATACCACAGATCTTGGACATAGTTCATGTCCACTGCCAGGGATAATACTAGAGCATGCTTTCCTAGCTTGTCCCAGCTGTCTTTAACAAAATATGGTGTCCTTCTCCACCAACCATGGGCAAGGAGGGCAACCAGTTGAACAGGTGTAGAACTCAACACAGCCATGAGCTCAGGTGGGACTAACTGGAACTCTCCACATTCCCTTTTAAGTCTTTCCTCATCTTTGATCTGTTGCTGCCTTCTGGCTTTGCTATGTAATAAGGATCTTACTGTTTTAAAATGTTACAGGTTTCTGCTGCTCTTTTAACACAGCCCTGAAATTACTGAAGAGAGGGGCCACAGTAGCAATTTACACAACTGGTGGAAGCGCAAGTTATAGTCCCCATTTTCTTTAATTTTCACTCATTGTTCAATAATTCATATCTGCTCAAGATTTCAAATCTCTTTCAAGTTCTCTGACTAATAGGGTGTGGAGCTGTAATTTACTTATATGAATGTTTCATGACCTCCTTTCCAGTGAATTTGGGAAAGGTATCACAAAACTTCAATTCTTTAGCGCTTTAACAAGGATCCAGTAACTAAGATGAAATTCACTTGAATTTAGCATGTAAATTCTGTCCATCTTCAATAGGGAAAAGGTTGCATTGTCATTTCACTTATCATCACCTTCCATTTACAAGGAGTGTTTCAGATGCATTTGGATGAGATCCCGGTGCAAAGAAGGGCAAACTATCGCATGTGAAACATCAATTATTAAAATACAACACTCATTTCAATGAATGTACTCACTAGGAATGGCTAATGTGCTCGGAGACACATGTTAGTCTTGATTTACAGATATTAACTGATGTACTGATATTTAGACAGAGTAAGTACTGGGTACAAAAGGAGTGGTATTAAAAAAGCACCCACTAAGACTCAATAAAAAAAGGAATTGTGATTTATTAATATTTTATTCTCTTCCATTAGGGCTGCAAGGTTGAAAACCTACCCCTTAGGTTTTATGAAAAAGTCCTACCACTTCTGTATTTTAGTGTCCTAAAAATTCACAAACTTTCCGATATTTTGTTTCCCCTCTATTCCATGCTCATTCCTAATTCCCTATTTCCTCCTCACTGCCCTTCCCCTTCTTCCAAAGCAACTGTGGCTCTCACTTTCTCATAAAGACCCTCTAAAACTCTTTGCTGACTTGTGCATACCCACAGCCGCATTAGTCTAGCTCTGTAGCTGGTCAGAGCACCTAATAACTTTTCCCAAAGGGCTATGGCTGCCAGAATTTATGCTACATACAACTGCAACCCTCTACATGCATGCACACAGTTTACATCCACCCTTCACCAGTAAATGCAAAAGCTCCCTTATTGCTCCAGCTCTTATCCATGGAATAAGCACCCCGAAAGCCACCAGCCTGCAAAATGTCTTATCTCGTGGAGTTAGCCAGAAGAAGTCAGTATGTGAATGCCAGTTCCCCAGAACAGTTGCAAGGAAAGGCCAATCTGGAGATCCAGGATATACAGCTCATTTCCCAGAAGAGATTGCTTAATAAAGGGAGGGGATTGCCAGCGTTATTTTTTTAAGAACAGGTTGGAAAAAAAACTAACAGGACTGGCAGAGTCAGAGATACATAAACCTGCCTTTAGGCAGGGGGAGGGATTCAAAGACGTTGTGCATTCTCTTTCTCCTCTGCTTTATATCATCTGTCTAGGTACACTGATTTTTGGCATCTTTCTTAACCCTTCCCCTCATGCCCACACTGATCTGGATGATGAACCAGCAGAGAGATGCTGCAACAGGAATCAGGATGTGCAGGGCATGTTTTCTCCCTCAGTGTTGACTTACTGCCTGACCTTGAACTTCTCACATCCTGCTGTGAAAGCCAAGACTGTGCATCTGCAAATAGAGCTCATGGTAATTCATCTGCTTCATAGTGCTAAGATTTTGGATGACAACCAATATAGAAAAAAAAAATCTTTTTTTTTTCTTCATTAAAAGGTTAATTACATGAAGTAAAAAGAAAATAAATTCTAACTTATATGAAGAATTTCTACAGTACAATTTGAGAAGCAGTCACAGAAATGTATGGTTATACTACATAAAATCAAACTGGGCTTTGCAGTGTTTTTCATAATTTTTAATGGACGCACCAGTATGTTGTCCCACATGTTTTACTTGTCTTGAAATAACCTCCAAAAAACTTTCCTGAAACTTTCAGGAGACTCACAAGGCATAGTGAACAACCACCGTTTCGATGAAATTCCCATTGATTTACAGCTAGTATGTGTGAAAAGCAAACTTTCTGAGTTAAGGTCCTGGCCTCACTATCCTGCCCTGTGCTGCTGTCCTTCCCAAGTGAACTCTCATTTTTCCCAAGTGATCCCCAAGTGAGCCACAGTGACTTCAACACCTCCTTAATCTGAATTCCTGAGTATTCAGAATATGAAGAACAAGGAACCTTGATAAAGCAATAGCATTTTAAAGGCTGAGGTTTTCCACATATTTCTCATTATAAGGACTAAAACATCTTTGAAAATTATACAATCCCCTATGGATCCAAAAATGTTTCTTATCTTCACAAAATTTTTTAAGAACTGGAAGAAGTAAAGACAAAAAACCCCTGCATGTATAAATGCCTTTCAGTCAGATTAGGAGCCTTGGTAAAAAGTAAGCCTAATCAGAAATATAAAATCAGTAAAAATGTCCATATGTACAAGTTGGTAAAGAAGAACTGCTGTACTCTGGATGTAAACAACAAGACTGTGCTTCAGACTGAATTAAGGGCAGAAGGAACTTTTTTGCATTATTTTCTTACTGTACAACCAAATATAAGCCCTCCACATTCACAAAATTTCAGTCCAAAGGGCTGAAATGTGTGTAGCCATCCGTATTATAGAAGATTAGATTTTGCCCCGCTATTTTCCTTTATAAAATCCTCTCCTAAATGAATTGATCCATCCCATCCTACTCAGCTCACCACTGCCTGCTGGACCACTATTGGCTTCCGACACCTCTTTCCCTTCTCCCTGCTCAGCACTGGAAAGTACCTCATTCAAGAGCTCTGAATGCCCCTGAGGTCTTCATCCACTTCCATTCATTCACATTAACTGTAGGTTTGTCCAAGGCCATCCACTAGCAAGCTCCTACCAAAGTAGAATTAAAAAATGTATTTATACTGCACTGTCATCTTATAAAGTTGGAACTTTGATTGTTTTTGCAAAGCCAAATTACTTTGTCTGAAAGTACACTAGACTCAACATCCTCTCCCAGCACAGTTGGGCAGAGACCACTATCTTGTACTGTGTCACTGTTCATTTCCCAAAGAGATATTAAGTGGGAATGAAAATCATGACAAGCAGTGTGAACCCTGTTCAGCCCTAAATCCATTATTAAAAGAAATTACCTTTTCCTGTTGATCAGCAGCTCCAGCACCCAAAGTTAGCAAGGCTGAAACTCAGATGCAGAATTCATGCGCTTTATTAGCTGCATTTGCTTACTCCGAACACATCAGAATTTGTGCTATAAAAAGATGTGAGATAAAAGCAAAGGGTGAATGTGGAATAGAGAACTGACTCAAGCTTTCTGCATTTTCAAAGGGTGTGGAAATCTAAAATCACTTAAATGTTTTCATCAAAATTTCAGCAATAAGAAACTGTTTGGGTTATATTTGGGTTTCCCTCTGCATGAGACCAAGATGACTGTAGATCCTGTTTCTTTTTTATGCCTCCTTCATTCTGATAAAATTAAATTACTCTTTGGTTTAAGAAAAGATACTGCCTTCCTTTAAAGTGCACTAACATTTGTGTGTTTCTAAAATGGCAGATGCTCTGGCTGGCCAGAAATCAGAGCTGATAAAGATGGTGCTGAAGCCCTGTGCACAATGTAGTTGAAGTCTTGTCTTGTCTGTGCGAAAGCTTGACAGTGGAAAATTTACTAATTGTGTCATGAGTCCTCCCAAGGAATAAAGCATACAAAAATGATAAAGTTTCTACAGTTGCACTGAATCATCTGCTTCTCCTTGGTTAAGGAAAGAACAACAAGAAAACCTGGGCAGTAATGATTACTAAACAACTACTTTCCACCTTATCTTCAATCAGTTTATGTGTTTGAGAAATCAGTTATTTCCATTTCAAATTTCTCAGTACATATGTTCTGAAATGCCAAAGCATTCAGATTTTTAATTTTTCATATTGTTAAATATTTGGATTAGTGTCCTAGGCTCTGTTTTTGTCTGTAAGTTCTTCTATCATAATTACTGAACCTTGGTTTAGTTTTGGTGTTTGTAACTTGTTTGTTATCTGCAAATGGAAGTCCTCTCTAGTTCCTTTTGCATCTCTCTTTTCTTTGGTCCCTCATTCCTAAAATTTAAGAGTTGAAAAATTTCCTTCTGAAATAGGAATAGAGACACAAATCTAACTTAATTCAGATGTCAGAATTGTGGAGTAGAATTATATGCCAGAAGAGGTGTGATTTTTCAAGTAATTTCTCCTCCCTGGAATGTTTCTGTCTCCTTTAAAACATTAGTTTAAGGCCTGAGACCTCAGTCCATCCTGCACACAAGATACTGAGCTGAGAAAGACTCTTAGCTAACAAGGTACAACAAACCCTTGCTGCCAGAAAGCAATATATTGTTGATGTCTGCATGTTTTGTAGCTTTAATCCAACAGCATGTTGCACTGCAGGCAGATACTCCTATTCAAATGAGGCAACTCAGGAGGGAATGTGTTATTATTAAATATGCATAGGAACAAGAAAACATCCTGACAGTGGTTTTTTCAAGTGTTTGTGTATAGGAGTAATACTGTGATTGATGTTTCTATACCCATACTCTAATAACTGAAGAGATTTTCAAATTCACATGAGCCATTGGAGAACATCCAATTCCTCTCCATTCACCAAAGTATCATAAAAGCAGTAAAGTGATGGCTGATCCTGGGCTAGCTCTTAGACTAAAACAAGCTTGCTTATTCCTGCTAATGGAATTTTCAGTAATTGCAGGAGGAGTTGTATTTAAAAGTATTTTGCCAAATACACCAGATTTTCAGCCATGTGTAAACCTTGATTAAAATCCTCTTTTAGAGCATCATCATTACCCAGTAAATGGTGTAGACCTACTTCCCAAAACTGAAAGAAACACATACCTGCTCTGTATCCAAAAAAACGTGGGGTTTTCAGTGTTCTCTTATGTTACTGTATTGCCACTCAGCTGAAGAGAGTTTTCAGTGTTTCCTCTGGAAGCAGACTCCCCATTGAGACTTGAGCCCACTTCTTACACCTTTTGTAACAAAGACCTTTCAGTCCATGCATCCTGTTCTTTCCTTTAGCTTTCAAGGAGCAAAGCCTTTTTGACAGCAGTTTTCTGGGAAAGTAGGTAAGGTTCACAGAGTGACCCACAGTGTGATTATCTGTGGATAATCACATGCAGAAAAGAGACTTTCTTACCCCAAACTACTGTCCATGATGTGGTCCTGATGTGCACAGGCACAGTCTGTGCTCCTACCCCTTTCTTTCCAATCATGGTGAATTTTGTCATTCTGTACCTGGAGGAGCTGCCAGGATGCCCTGATCTGCCCCTGCAGCAGCTGCAAGAGGCAGGTGCAGAGGAGACAGCCTCCAGCCTGGATCTGAACTTACAGACATTCACAAAATCCTCCAGTTCACAGTATTGTGGGAAATGTCCCCTGGTGCCTGAGTGTACATGTATCTCAAAATATGGGTAAAATAAACCTTCTTTGATGGTCAGTTTTATTCAGCTTCCTTCATTAAAGACTAAAGATACAGCATATATTCATAAGAAAGTTATATCAAAGTAATGAGCTGAAAATAAACTTGCTTTAGTGAGATGGATGTAGCTGTTTGATTATGCTCAGTCATCATTTTCTCAACTTGATCTTGACTTCCCTTCACATATCAGCTTCCTACTATATAAAATCATATTTACTTTCCTGTGTTCATTACTGCTGTTGCTTTCCAGGTGGCTTTGTAATTTACTGTAATCCTCCTGTGGGTGAATCACCCTTCATGCTGGTGTCTTCTGCCAGGAATTATTTTTGTGTCCTGGTGCACTTTATTGAACTGTGTTCTTCCAGCGTGTGACTGATGACTCTAGTAAAACTCAGAAGTAGTTTATGACCAGTAAAAAGTTTTCTGTGACAGAGAAATAACTTTTAAGGTCAGTGACAGCTTTGGAGGGCTCTAAGGAATACTTAGTTGGTTTAAGAACCAAACAATTCGGGAAAAAAGCATGTAACACAAATATTGTCTCCTCAGTGTCACTGTTACTCCCAGGGTATTTCCAGGAATAATGCCAGCCTAAGGTGGCATATACACCTGCCACAGCTGAGAATGGAGTGCCAAGTGACTCCAGCTGGGACTGGCTCAAGAGCTGTAGCTCATGCCAAATACCCTGTGAATAAAAGACGGCTTGGATCAGTTCAAACAACACTAGAAGACTTTGTGTAGGACTGACACAGCTGAAGAAAATTGTGCTTCTCTGGTTTTATTTTTTGCTGTAAAAGTGTCCCTGTTTCAATGACCATTTCAGTGCATGATTTTCCCAGGCAAGGAGTGGCTCAGAGGCACAGATCCTGTTTGGACAGTGCTCAGGACCAGGTCTAATTCCTGGTCAAGACTGCCTAGGCCAGAATGACTCACACTGGCTGTGAGATCCATGTCCATCAGTTGATTCACAACTGGTTGCTCAGTGACAGCAAACTGCGAGGATCACTGCTCCCAGTGGGTCTGTGGGAATGCATTGTAGTCTGTCCTCTGGAGAAGAACCTTCAGCCTGGGATAGGTGGAGCAATGCAGGGCTTTAACTGAGCAGTTGGTATTACTTCTTCTGATGGATAGAGATGGTAAAGAACAAGATCAAAGGTCAAAGCTTTAGAGGTGGGAATGTGGCTGCATGAGTGACGGAAGATCTCAGTCCTAGGCCTGGTGGCATGGAAGAGTAGGTTTTCTCTGTAGAATTATGAATTCTATAATTAAGAATTAAGATTCTTGGATAACTGCACAGAACTGCAGTCAAACTACACAGAATCTGGTATTCAGTCCACTTTCCTGTTGAATCTGTAAAGTACTCAAACTCTCCCTGGAAGATTCCCATTATTGTGAAATACCCCTGAGACAATGAAGGGCATGAAAACTCCAGAGGTCTGTGAATATAAGCTGAACAAATACCCTTAAAAATGAGAGACCACAGGACATCTCTCTTTTTCTAACGCTGTTATTTTTGAGGGTTTTTTGCATTTGAGTGAGCTATGGATGAAATTTACACAATGTTTATCCATTGTCTCTGCTACTGGCAATTGAACATGACACTCTTTGCAGTTACACATAACTCAAATAGTATGGTAAAAAGCCAAGCCCATGGCTCATATGAATTAATGGAAGTAATGGAATTAGGCTGACTCCCATATGCTGAGGAGCTGGCATGGCACTGGGCATCACTGTCCTCCAGCTTCCACACCAGCAGGCAGTCACTTCAGAGGCACCTGGAGAAGCATTCGAAAGTCTTCTTCAAACAATGGTAAATTATTTTGTGCTATTGTGCTTAAAATGTCTAAATATACAGCACAATCAGTCGGTCTCCATATAGAGAGGTGGGTTATAAACAGAGCTGTGCCAAAGTGTTGACTCATAAGGCTTTTTAATGGCTTTTATTTACAGCTGAAGATAATTTATAGAATTGTGAGAAGACCTTCTACAGCACTGTAACTAGCAAAATCATTTCAAGGATCACATGCTCAAATCACTGTTAGCACAGAATGGTTTTGTCCCTGAATCAGGACTTTACAGAGAAAAAAGAGAAACAACAGTATAAAGCATTTTGGAAGCATTGGCATATCAGTACGGTGCAGTTATTATGACATACAATTCACAGTGTGATATAATGAACAAGCTGTCTTAATTTTTATCTTCCTTAGAGCCTCCCTGCAATAATAGTTTCTTGGTAAGATACATCTTCATAATCTTTATTATAACTCTTATCTTAAAGAATTTTCCTCTTGCCCATTTAGCTGTTCTTGGCAATTTTCCTTTAGGTAATGCGTACAGTGTCGTATAAAAGAGCTCTGGAAGACGTTCTTGTAACTGTGAAAATCACTGTATTGCACCTCATCTGGCACAGCTGCCCAGCTGTGCAGTTGGTTCCATCTCAAACAATGACTCTTTCCACAGCTAAAATTTATGTTCTTTTTTCTTCTCCAATACTGCTCTGTCTCTACTTTCTAGCACTGCATACCCTTCCTGAGTCCTGCCCTAAAGGAACATGGCTTTCCAACCCTGAGGCCACAGAGCAGCAATGCTCTCTTATTTTGTTTCAGTGCTTCCTCCTTTGTCGCTTTCCTTACTAAGTAAACAAAACACTTCCAGAAGATGAAGCTAGGAACTCAGATCCGTAAAACTGTGAGTCAATAGACGTTTTTAATGGAATGCTGTGGTATCTCTCCTCCCACCCCCTATTAACCTTCCTCTCCTCCTTAGGCAATACATTACCTGTTCTTTTATTTTTTGTTTCAGTAATCGATAATCACCTTCTTATCTTATCTAACATACTCCATGCTATTCCCGAGTCTCAAGCTGCCCAGCCACTCTCAGTTGTCTTAAATGATTTACACATCTAATTAAATACAGAGAAGCTAGGATTTAGCTCTGAAGCTTACTGCTTCAGTTTTATACCCAAAGAAAGACTTGTGTTCCTGAAAGCTTATCTGCTTCTTTCAAATACAGAAGTTGTTCTCATAAAAGATTATCCCCCAAACTTGTCATGTTATGTTTACATTGGTAACAGGATGTGGAGGACAGAGATGGGAACCAGAAGGAAGGTCCAGAGGAAGAAAAATGTGAATGAAGTCTCTGAGGGGATGTTGTCCCACAGCAGCATTGTTTTTACCCACACTTTGTTTGATTATCTGGTTAGAATTAGCACTGATAAAATTAATCATCTAGTCTGTGGGGGATCATAAAATGTCAAAACTGAGGAATAATAAACAAGCATCTCAAGCCAGGAGTTCTTCACAGGTTTTTATCTGATGGTAAAAAAGCTTTAAGAATTTCAAGTTTACGAACTTTCACCAGTAGAAAAATATATATTTTTATAGTGGTCACATCAGAATTCGTTCTGTAAGTGACTCAATTTCCCTGTCTGAAGCTTCGGTGAGATAAAGAAAATGGTCCTTTGTAAATGCTTTTTGGCATGCATAAGGGACTTCTGTTTTCTTTTCCCTTTAATAAGAAAACATCCATATAGAATTAGTTACACTTTTGAAGATTAATATTATTAATTAATACAGGCAAACGATGATAAAAGAGCAAGATAGATCCTTCAAAAATATTTTTTAAATTAAAAAATTTAAACCAGTTAGCTTTTCAACAAACATGTTCATTGATGAAAATGGTACCACTTCCCTTTAAAAGGTTGACTCTGTAGTAGTTATTCACTTTCTTTTGGGTGTGCAGCAACAAGAATCTGCATTTGCTATATAAAACAGTGAACTAAATGACATAGAAAATTCTACCCAAAAAGTTTGCAAAAAAGAAACCACACCAAAAAAATAAACCAAAAAGTAAAACCAAACCCAAACAACAACAAACCCCACATAAACACACACACAAACACATACACACAAAAAGAAGCAAGAAAAAAACAACTATATCAAGCTTTAAAAAGCTCCTTTTGGCAAGTTAGCTACAGAAACAGATAACTGAAAATCATTATTTTAGCATTTTAAAAATCAGTGTTTTTACATTGGGATTACAGAGTCTTTTGACGGGGAAGAAAATGGGGTGGAAAGTACATGAAAACGTAATGAAGTAAACCTTTTTTCATTAAAAATACAATCTTTTAGGTCCAATAAAGTCTCAACAGGATCAGAGTGGCCATAGGCAAGAAGGCATCAGGACATATAAAATGCTAGCAACCCTGCAATAAAAATATCTCCTGTTAAGAACAGAGGAATCATGCTTTTAAGGAATGGGTGAATCAGAAAAGGAGTGTTTACTCTTCTCCTTAGAGATAATGGCAGAACTGATATCAGCAAATAAATAATAAGCTGTTTCTCAAAACAGAGTGAATCTGCTCTGTGCTGGTTCTTCTCGTAAGCCTCCACTCCTGCTCAGCACTTTGTATTCAGTAGGAACAACATGATGGCTGAGCAAAGCAGAACAGGGTAATTAAGCTGCCCTTTCCTCTCCCAGAAAAGAAAGATCTCCTTATTTGAGTTTAAAGTTTCCTATTGCTTCCTTCCAGAGGCTATGATATCTTCTTAAACAGCCTGGTGCAGGTAAAATTAAAGCCCCGGAGATGAGAAGCATCTTTAGTTCTATGTTTATTGTCAGCCTTTGATTCACGATGTCTTGGGGCCGGCTAGTCAGCTGTCAAAAGCTGGGTGTTAACTCCCCTGCTTCTTCCTTTGGAAATCTCTATTGCCTCTTACATCTTTCCCATAACCACTTCAAAAGCGTTGTTCCTGGTTTTCAAGGTAGGTAGTTGGTTAGAGTTCAAATGTACTAACACAAATAGTTTTGCCAGTGTGATTTCCTAGAGCCTTGTTTCCTACTGCCTGATGTGCCTCCAACATCAGGGTCTTGCCCCTTCCTTCCCTCCACCATAATCACATCTCAAATAGTCCCTCCTTATATATCTCTTTCTCAGTGTCACCCAACCCATCCTCCGTTCCCATCAAACTCCCCATCTCCACATCACATGGTGGTAATTGTGGGCAGCCAAGGGGACAAATCCCTACCCTGTCTCCTGCATTGGGTACTGCCAATCCCACCCCAGCTCTCCTCCGCATGCCAGCTGGATATGCAGGAACAGAGGATCCTGAGGCTTCTTGCCCACTGTTAACTGCCATGACCAGAGAGCAGTGGTATTTTCATCTGATTCTTCTTCAGTAATAAACCTAGGAGTGGGCTCTGATTTGAACAGCAGGAATGTGGTAAAATGAGCTGTGCAGCAACTGTTCACAATATTGGAATTTAGATGCCTACCATTAGTTTCTGGAACTAATAACCTACTGCAATGCATGGGGGAGGCACCAGTTTGCAGAGTGGCTATATATACTTGCTTAAGATTTCAGACAGAAAAGCTGGTTTGACGTATTTTGAAAGTGTAAGAATATTACCATGCTGTCAGAAAAAAACCACTAGAATATATATTAAAGCCAATATAGAATATACATAATAAGAAGAAGTAACAAAAACTGAGAAATGCTATGAAATAAAAACAAGATAGTTTTAACATCACTACATAAATTACTTAGTGGGCAACTTCTATTTTGTGGTCTGTCTTGGAGCCAGTGACCCATTTGACTCAGATTGTTGTACTGTTCTCTAGTCTTCAGCTCCTTTACTCACCGTCACATGTTTGTCACGTATGGCACATGGTCATTGCAAAAATGCTCAGACAGGTGAGAGACGCCTTTTCCTCATTATGGATTCTTGGCAGAAGTAAAAGGCTCCAGTTTGAGCAGGATTTGGACACTGAACCTACAGTTTTAGGAAAAGTAAAATTAGTGAATTGGTGACTATTATTTTATATTTTGGTTAAAAAATACTTTCATAAATAAATAATTATTGTGTGCTCATATTTATATGTAAAGTTATTTGAAAAATAAAGGTCTACATTATGCTGGAAATGATTTACATGAGAGATAGGTTTTTAAAAGCTTTTAAGTCTAGTTAATTCAAAGATCCTTGATTTTTTAGATAAAAACAGTTTTTAAAACAGCATTTAAGACTTTCCATCTCTTTCCAGATGTTTTGGCATGTGCTGCTTTTTTACCTTACTCTAATTTTTTCTCTTGAGACTCTATAGTTCTACGTATGAATTAAGCAAAACAAACTTAGCCCAACTGATAACAAAAATAGTTCTTTGCAATATTACTGTATTAAAAAAAAAGTGACTGCAACTTCTGCTGGCAAGTATCATTTGGAGTAGGAAAACGAACATGTTTTCGTCCCTGTTAATCATTTTGGAACATGAAATTCACAAAGAATTGCATGTTATTTTATATTCGGTTCTGCTTGATTCAAAGTTTCAAATTAAGCATTTGAAAACCTTGCTTGGTTTCAAGTTCCCCTTATGTAAGTAGCACACAATCCCAATAGACTTTCTACCTGGAAAAACTGAAAGAGAAAACTGATGATATAAGGTGGTGGGAGTGCATAATCCTGTGAATGTTTCTTTTGTTTCCTGGATGAAATATCAGACTTCATGGATCAGTAAATTATTACTAGGTTTTAATCCATCAAAGAAGCATGAGTATGAAAGCTGCAGCACTGTGGGATGGTAGCAGGAGCAGGGATATTGCAGGCCTGGAGAGTGTCTTGCTCTGCCCTCAGTGCAGTGACAGGTCCCACAGGAGATGGCAAAGTGAGGAATGCAAGGTGAACAAGGAGTTGCTGGGGGCTCCTGCCCACCAGTGCCTGGTGGCAGCAGAGCACAAGGGACATTGTTCTTTGCAAACTCCTTTTCATAGCTCTGCAGCACTCATTTCAGCCTTGCCAGCCCAGGTGTGAGTGGTGGGCTATGAACACCAGAGCACATGTAGATCTCTGCTACTGGTACTCTCTGGCAGAAAATCAAAGAGGCAAAGAAAGGCGGCCTCTTCTATCAGCTGCTGCTTGTGTGTGTGATGCCAAAAAGGCACTGCAGTGTACAGAGGGTGGTGCTGCAAAATGCTTGGTGATCCTGGAATCTTTCTTCCAGGTCTGCCTGTATCTGTTGTATCACTTGGAGCCACTTTTTCATTTTTCCCATTTTTTACCTCATCCTTCAAACTATTAATTCTTCAGTGCACTTACTGTCTGGTATCAGACAGAGCCTAAGACAACCAGCTCCTATTCCATCTCAGCCACCAACACCCTTACCTGCAGGTACCAGCGGGGCTGGGCAGCCGCTCTGTAGCTCTGTTGCCTTTATCTCTTTTCCCTCCACGCCATGGAGATTAAATACTTGTGACCTGCTGAGGCAGTGAAGGATTGATGTCTGGAAGAAGCTTAAAATGCAAAGCACACAGACAACAAACTGCAAAAATACAAAATAATTTTTGTTCCCAGGACACTATCTTGATACAAACTATAGAACAATGTCCTTCTGCAGCCTTTTCTGTGGTGGCGTCTTCAACCATCTGTGCTGTGTACATTCATTAACATTTGGTGAAAGTCTGCAGGGTAATGTGAAATTAAAAGTCACTCTGGCTGGTATGCACTGATGAGAAAAGCTGGGTTTGAATTTCAAATAAAGCTTGTAGGACTACAGAATAGTCATATAAGCAATTCCCATATTAGAGGGCATCTTCCAGGAAAGCAATTAACATTCCATCTCCTGTATCTTCACTGCTGGAGAATTTGGATGCTGACAACTGTTGACATTTCCTTACTTGCTCCATTTCCCCCTTGCACATCCGGCTCCCAAACATGAGCGCTGCTTCTCAACTCCAGCCCTCTTATTAGTAATAATAACAATGTTTTGGTGAGAGCAATTACAAAGCACCTCTTGAGAGACTTGGCAGTCATTTCCTCTCACACTAAATATGTCAGGATCTGTGTCAACTACAATTTGACCAAAAAGTAGTTTAAAAACTTCCCCACAGCAATATGCAATTCTGACTCTGTCAATCAGCAGACACCAGGACAGTGATGGGGAGGCTGCATACAGGCTCAGCAGAGCAGCCACAAACCAAATCTGGCACAGGCTGGCTTCAGTGTTGGATGGGGGCTCTGACAGTGCCTCCCAGCAGGACAGATACTGTGCCTGTGTGCTGGTGGGAAAAGGCAGGGACACTTTCCACAGGTACTTTCCATACGACACATTTCTAAGTATGGTGTCTGTGTCCCACACTGAATTTAGATTTTTTTTTTGTGATCTCTATGCTCATAAAATTAAAAAGATGCACCATGAAAAGTGTGAAATAACCAGTACCTTATTTTAAAGACCCAACCAACTATCCTTTTATGTTAAAAAACGTAAAGAGGGGCAGAAATCATGCATCATATTTCCAAACAGGTGCTTTGACAGACCATACTTTTTTCAGGTCAATGGACAATTCTGAAAAAAAGTAAGGTATGGTACTAAAGAACAATTTAATGGTGTTAGAAAGACCTTTCCAAATAGTTAAATAAGTGATGAAAAATACCATTTTAGTTTGCTGAATAAAATTATACAAACCAGTCATGTTTTTCCTGTGTTAGAATCTTAAAAAAACTCTGGAATTATTGTCTCAAAAATTTATTTGTAGAAAAAAAAGGATTTAGTTCTCAGATCCTAGGCTATATTACAGATTTATGGGGATACTTGACCAGGACACAGTTATTATTTTGAAAGTAAAATTAATCTTCTCCAGTATTTACCCTTGTTCTAGCAGGACCTTTCCTTGTCCTTCTCTCCTTTCCCTACACATACCACCAATCATTTTAATTAAGTTGCCAAGGTTTTTCTCCTTTCTTTCCCTAAACTCTGCTATGAGAGTGAGCTCACCCAGGATCAGATTAAGCAGCAGTATATGTTTTAGTAAACAGAATTCATTCCTGACCTTCAGCTCCCCATCCATTGTTACAAACCAATCCTTCATTCCCTTAAGGCAACATCCAAGGAAGAAGCCTCTGTATAGAAGACTTACAACTCATGCAGACTCTAAGGTATAAGCTGTATAATAACAATGTATTGAAGGGGTTCATCCCATAATACTCTTGTCTATTCAAACCACAGCAAGGTTTTAATTCTATGCGCAACTGAAATATCAGTTCTGAATCTTATTTAGTCTTTCAACAAGTAGAATGCAGGTATTTTAACTCATTACCTGATAATGTTTTAGCTACACAGAAGATGCAATGCTAGAGAAACCCATCAATTTGAATAAGAGGCTTGCAGACCTGTTGGACATCCTTTATCACCTTCAGCAGATCAAGCAGCTTCCACTGAACTTTGTCTCCTTTTCATCTTAAAGATCATTAGAAAAAGCCTACTTGGCTCATGTTTAACAATGAGACTTTGGCCTTGTTCCTTTCTTACAACTCAGGGCGTTGAGGAACACACAATCCAGAGCGGAGAAGTCATCAGAAGAAAGGACGCTACATCTTGTAAGTCAGGACAGAGCTAAATCCCAGGCTTCTGAAACCTCTAATCAAAAGGAAAGGAGCCAACAAAGCAGAAGCCAGCCCCAGGACAGCTGCAGCCCCTGGTTACCACCATGTAACCAAGTTGCACAGGCTGCCTCATCACACCAAGCCCTAGGCCAGCGAATGCTGCCTGTGCTCGCACGGGTCTGCAAGACCCTCTGAAACAGAACTGAACCAGTCGCTCCCCTGTGCCAGCACTATAGAGCCCTGAGCCCCTGTGGCAAGCCTGTGCCAGCATTCTCCACGCTCCAGCATCTGTCACTGAAGTTGGAAAATCTGTTTCCTGCCACGTCACTCTCCCTTCACAGCTCTTAATTTTTTTTTTTAATCCTGAAGCTTTTATTTATTTATGCAAAAGGAATCTGATCTCACTGAGCTGTAGAATTCCTGAGGGCGTATAATGACATCCTTATGACTGCAACCTGGGAAAGTGCCTATACTTGTTTAATTTTAACCATGTGAACTGCCCCACTGAAGTCAATGAGATCACACTCCCCGCACGTTTAAGTGCATCTGTTATTTCAGGGGTAGCTACTACACATGAAGCACGCACATTCATTTAGGTGAGAGTACTATGTTTTGTGTGCAGTGCCAGCGCAAAGTATCTGGTGTGCCAATGTGCAAAAAACCACCATTTTTTTTGCAGTGAGTATTTGCAGTTGATCCTTAAGGCTCATTTTTCAGTATAATACCAAAGCCCCAAATGGGTGCCAGAAACTTATACCACATTAGGGAAAGATCCAGAAAACAACCATAGCCCTTCTACCATGATTAACTTTGGAGTCCCCACCAACCAGAGAGGTGGAGCTGGGGACATTTTCCATACTCAGATGAATGCAGATGTTATAATAGTTCCTGTAGCCACCAAAACACCCCCATGTAATTTAGAACAGGTTAGTTCAGTTCAGTGGATACAAATACCTTTTTCTCCCTGTGCAATAGTATCACTTATGGAAGAATAAAAAAGTGCTACTGGTGATAAGTATAAGACAGTAGCACAAAGACTTTGGCTCCTCAACCTTTGCATCATTGCATATTGGCACAATTTGGTACCCTGTATAAGGTTTGAGAAACGCTGGAGCAAGATGCAGTTTGTACCTTTTGTTGCCACATACCTTTTCCCAGATCTACTGCGTGCCATGCAAATATAGTTTCAGTTATCTAAGCTAGATTTTCATCTAAATGGTATAGAAATTGACTATTGTAGGCATTTTAAAAATTGAAAGATTAAAATCACTGTATCTGCTAGACATTGTTATTGTTCCATTTATCATCCACAAAAAATTATTTCCAGTTTTATGTAATCAGTCCACTTTTGTGACCCTGCTGCCATTGCAGAAGTAACACATTGATATTTTCTAATATGTATTATTTGTAGCTATATGAAATAAACAGCAGCTAGGTTTTTATTTTCCTGTGTCCCTCCTTTATTATGAATTGTTTTTAAACTTGTACAGCAACTCCCTGTCCATTTCTAAGTCACATCCTGAAAAATAATGTTGCATTAATTAAGGATACTACAGACTGAAAAGTGTTAGGAATAGAAAATAACCAGTAAACACAGATGTCACTCCTGCCATAGAAATTTCATACTCTACTAATACATATTTCACTAAATGCCCAGGCTAAAAGATCACATCATGAGTGCCAGATTATGTATGTTTTGAATGTTAATGTCAAACCCCTGCCATCCTGTGCTCCACTGCATGAAGACCTTGCCTTTTGCAATCTTTATGGTCATTCTTTGACACTTTTCCCGTCATTGATGTTATCACATGCTTTTCTCATCTGTACTTACGGTGGGATTTCCCCCGCTTTTATTTTATTTTAATTTTGCTCATGAGTGCAGCTCAGGAGAAGTTCTGAAAATTTAATTTAAAAAAATTTCTCCATGAAGTCTAAAGAAAGCTGCATGGTTAGCATAGGATGAGCCAGTTAACGAGAAGCACAGCGTGGGCACCCTATAACTTAATGAAAACAAGTGGGCTTATACCAGAGGGAGACAGATGCATGGCAGTGTTCCTGAGCCAGCTTCCTGACTGTGCTAAGCATCCATTATGGGACCCTATCAGTGGGAGAATACTGGGCTACTTGGATTTTTCATATGGTTTTATTACACCATTTTCATCTGCTGCTTCTCCCACAACCCATCCTTCTCCTGTGTTCATTAAATTAAGCCTCCTACTTTCACACAGCAGATCACTTATGTGTAACTTATACCACAGTTATATACTTGGTCTATGAATTTGGCTGGGAAAACACTTTGCTTTCCAACCTACTTAATCATGTGCAACACTATACGTCAATTTTTCAGCATATTTGAGGAGAAACAAGAAAATCTCCCTAAACATTTGACATAACAATCTGATTTGGATTTGTATGTCTCTGCACCCTATTTAAAGGTGCATATTGCCCTTGTATGTGAGAAAAAGAATAAATGGTGGTCCTGTCTTCTAGTTAGGCTTCAGCTAAAGAAAAGTGAGCAATTAACCATCCAAAGAATGTCATTAATAACTCTGACCAAATAAACCACGATTAGCAAACTGACAGCTCCTGGCACTCTTCTTTACTTTCTTGTAGTATATACTCAGAATATCTTTAAACACATTAATTACCTGTGCTTTTTACCATCTAAAGATCCTCTGTTTGCCGCAGGATTTTCTCAACTAACAGACCTAAATTCAAAGAACTATTAACAGCTGAAAATAGGCCGGTATGGGGAAAAAACTCCAACACACTGTGCTGAGAGCACTTTGGGACTATTAGCACATCATTATGAAAGTCAGCTAAAGAAATAACCAAACATAAAACATCAGTGACTTTTTTTTTTTGGTTATGGGTTTGGATTTTTTGTTAACAAATAAATTTTCTTCCGATGGACAAAACACAAAGAGAGAAATTGGCAAGATGGAAACACAAAATATTAGCTCAGGGAAGCAAGATGTAATGCATTTTACATAACATACAAGATATTGTAGTCTGTATGATATTGACTTCTGAAAGAGTTTTGGTGGTATGAGGAACCACACTAACCTGGAGACAAAAGGCTGAGCTGAAGGCCAAATGTAAAATAATCATTGACTGTACATGCACTTAGTGTAATCAGGCAGCTGCAATCTATCCTTGTATTAAAGAGCCTTGTTAGACGTATGAGCAATGCAAAAAGGTCAAAACATTGCTCACTGCATGAGCAGCCCTGCTGCATCCAGGGTGGTTTTTCCTCTTTTGTAACCTGTCTCATGAAGACACTGAGCAAGCAGGTGGAAAAAAAGCCTTTTGGCAAAGAGGCAGAAATTTAAGCCTTGCAACAGAGACATAACAGACAGAAGAGAGTCCTGTTCACACTACCACGGCAACATTATCTAAAAATACATATAACAAGAATAAACACCAATATTCTGATTCTTCTAAGCTGCCGCAAGCCAAGGCACAGGAGCACAAACTGCTCTCTTAGATCCACTGTCAGGAAGAAAAAGAAGGAATATCTCAAATCCTTCTTCACATCTGCAAAACAGTTGGCTGTGGATCTGTTGGTTATGAAGAAAGGTTAGATCGAAGTCCTCTACCCCCTTCATTTTTGTGATAAAGCCACTGAATGAAGCGTCCTCTTGGTGTTCCTAGGAAAAAAGTGTGAACCGTTAAGGCTATTTACTGAAACTTATCTTCCCTAAACTTTTTTTTTTTTTTAAGAAATCCAGGGCAGGAGTGTGCTAACCCTGCCTGTGCCACACCCTGGGTGAACTTGGCCACAGTATCAGCCAAGGACATATTACAAAACTGCCAAAAGTCCTGACTAAAGGATGAAGTCACATGACAGGAGCAGTGGTGTGTGAGCAGGGTGTGGCTCGAGAGCCTTTGCCACACAACACCTGGGCTACATCCAGCATTATGCTCCGCCAGCTTCTCCCTCCTGGAGCAGGCATATTCGCAGCAAAAGCTGTAGATGTTAACGTAGAAGCCCATTACATGATTAGTCCTGATGCAGTAAAAGAGGTATTATAAGACACACTTCGTTTTGTAATAAAACAGATGTCACTGGCTAGCAACAGCGGAGCAAAGAGGAACAACCTCGAAGGATTAGTTCAAATCTAGAAGTCTGCAACATTTATGTTACATGGGGACAGCATTCCCTAAGCATAGATATCTGGTGTAATTTGAGTCACAATAAGATGTACAAAGTGGCCTCATGGAGGCATCAAATATGCACATATCCTATAGTGCACCAGTGTCCTTCTGGATCAGCTGGAGATCCCATGGGTTGACTCTCAGGCAGCTCAAATAGTGCAGAACTCTACATCCACGCATCTGAACTTAGGTGGGCTTTAGGGTGACCTACACAATTTCCTAGTGTTGACCAGACCTCCATCGACCATGGGTATAGTTTAGACTCATGGCACCTAAATGGGCACAAATACTTTGTCCTTTGCTGAACTCCACCAGTACTGTTAGGTGAGACAAATCCAGGCATAGAATCAGTGTATATTGATGCACAACATTATTTAAAATTTATTAATCCCAGGATTTCACACCCTTGTCAGAAGGCTCACTGCAGCACAGTGGAAACGTGGACAAAGAGTAAGTGACAGTTTCTCCTCTCAGCTTATATGCCAAGTTTTGAAGATTTAAGATCAAACACACAGCCCTTGATCAGAAAGAGTTAGCTTACAGATCTGCCTTGACAATATAATACACCTTAAGTGGGCTTTGCAGAAGCCCATCAGATACTATTTCTGCTGGTTGCATTCCAGCAGAGCACTACATGGATAAATAGCTCAAAGGAAGTATTGTTCAAAAGGAGTGTTCAGTGCTTTCTACTAACCTCAGCTTTTTTGATACAGCAAAGTGATAAAATGATTAAAGCTAATTGCACTGTTTTAAGATTTAAAAAAAAATAAAAATCAAATGACAACAGTTTTCTGTCTTTTACCATTATTCCTTTCCAAACCACATGCCTGGGAGAACTCCTTGTACTTGACAAAAACTCATTGTTTCTGCTGGCTTGTGAGAAAGCTGCTTGTGAGAAAGTAGAGTTCTCGGGGTCTCTATGTGTGTCCTCAGTGACCACAAACAAAGTAGCCACAACCTGCCCCTACAAACAGTGCACTAAAGGCTAAAGACACACTGACTTAGCATTCCTCTGCTTGCAAGCAAAACAAAACCTCAGTGACTTCTTACAATGAAATTAGAATTTTCCATATCTTGTTTTAAAACTAGATCTGTTCCCAGGAATGAATGATCTAATCGACAGGACTGAAGAAACCACCTGGAGGATGAACTGGCTTGCAGCTGTAGTGAGCAGCACCTGGCTTCCAGAAGCAGAGCAGGAAAGATGCTGCTCTGATCTCTGGAAAGGCTCTGAAGATGCTCTCCCTCCAGCACAGTGCACATGCATAAACACATGTGTACACAGACAGGGGAAGGGGGATGAGCTCTGTCAGGCCACCTGAAATGAGAGGCTGCAGCTCATTTTCTTGCTATCATCTTGAGCCATATCTGGCTGCTGTGGGGGACACATGGGTGAGGTCAGCAGACAGCACAGCTCAAGTGAAGCACATCCACTAACCTGCCACCCAGGCTGGACCAGGTCCCAGTCAGTAACTGGGATGTAGGGTGCTCTGGTCTACTTCCATCAAATATGATCCAGTTCAGGAAATCTGAGATCACAATAAAGTACAAATCAAAGTGCATCAAAAGGAGATTATCAGGAGATTGAGTTGAAAAACCCATGACTGAACTGAATAAAAATTGATATAGAAACACCAATGGGTTGCCCCTGTAACTGAGCTCTGTGTTTGAGGCCATGCCCTCAGCCATCGGATATTGCTCTTTTTAGATTCTATGTTACTATTAAAAAATTTAAAAGCCATTTTCACAGCAATATTTCTACTGTGTGTATTTTTCAACAGAGATTCTATCTGTCCTCGGAAGGTTCCTGTTTTAAACACTGAGACCAGGACACAACTGATTATTTTTTTTCTGTGAGAGAAAATTATGATTTCTGTTGAAGCATGGGACTGATGGAGGACTCCAAATGTCCTGGCTGAGTGTCACGAAGCACAGGCCAGTCCGTGACATGGCAGGGATAGCAGCCAGCTGTTCTCTGAGGGGAAGCAGGGAGCATCTGCTCTGCTCCTGGAACAGCCAAGAGACACGGGGAAGGGGAGAGCCAGCCAGGGCCCCAGCTGGGGAGCCATCAGCACAGAGGGGAAAGCAAATGTCTCTCCTCAGGCCCCAATTAGCACAAGAATGAAGAGGGAGACCACCTCCCCTGCAGGCTACTGAATGCTTGGCCAGAGACAGCAGTGAGTGAGCAACAGTGGGAAGAGAAGAGAGTGATAACAGAGGGGGAGAGCTGAGAGGAAGAAGGGAGTGGAAAAGATGGACTGTGGGGCTTGTGTGCTCTGAGATAAAATAAAATACCAACCATACTCTGTCAGTAGATGCATTTCAGCCTTTCCCAGCACAAAGCTTTAGTCTAATGACTTTGCCAGTAATCTAATACTTCTTACCTTAAGCCACACAGATCTCAACTGAGCAACTCAACTGTGTCTTGCTGGCAAAGAAAGCAAAACCTTGTTGTTGTTGTACTAATAATACAGTCCTCATTTCCCTGTGCTTTGCCATCATTTCTCATGCTGAGCCACAAAGAACTTGATGCTGTGGGGCCAGGCTTCAAACCTGTGCAGTATACCTCAGGGCTGTCAGTTAGACCCTCAGTAACAAGCAGGACAAATATAGTTCACGTAAGCAGCACACCAGTTTCAATAGAAGGAAAATCCATATTGATGTGGTAGAAAATGCATTCTTCACTGCAGACACCAGTGGTGGCTTTGAAGGTGGTAAGCCCCACTGGGAAGGGGAGGAGGGACAGATGTGGACTGCAGCCCTTGTGTGGTGCCCCCCAGGAGGTGAGATGCATTAGTGCTGTATTTACACTCACCAGCTAGAAACAGAAGACCCACTCTAGGTAACAGCTATGCTAGCAGAAGGATTTGAAGTGCCACCACTTCAAATTATGTGTAAAATTATTTGAGTGTTCATTAAAAACATTGTCTGTTATCTGTATTCTTTGTCTGGAAAAGGAAAGATTTTGGGCTTCCTTTTTCCCTTGCTCTGTAGAGCAGAATGGAATTGGAAGCTGATTTTGCCAGCTGACATCCTTGCTTGACACCCCTCTTCAATCTCTAAAACCCATTAACTTAATAGGGCAATGTAGTGACCAATGCACAATGTCAGCCTTTTCAAAGAACAATGTAGAAGCATAAAAGGCAAAATGTTGACACTGAAGCTCAAAGATGCAACATAACACTTTGATATGTCATATCCATTTATGTATTCACTGTTAGGAATGCCTAGACAGTATTAAAAAAAAATAAATCTCTCAAGTAAGACAATAGTAATCCAATGTGTGCATATTTTGTCTACAGTACTTTTCAGCTTCTAAAAAGGTTAAATAACTATTAAATTATATTTTACTAATTCATTTACCTGAAATTATTTAAAAATAAAATAATATAATTATTTAAGTGATAAGCTCTTTACAGTATTCATCTCCTTTCAAAAGCCTTTGTAAAGATTCAATGAGCACTGACGTCTTTGGCTAACTTGACAGGATGCAAGTTATTTTTATTTCTTGAGTGATTGTATCTCTGAGCAAACAAACTTGCCTGATGCTTCGTGTCCTTATCTCTGACTGAAGCCAGTGGGGACTGGAGCTGTTTATAGCTTAAAAGCATTCAGTGATAAACAGAAGGTCTTCATTTTTGCATGTAAACCTATGAGGTCACAATTATTTTTCACCATCTATAGTGCATCTCTTCACCTCTGCCGTGCTCACATAATTTCAGTTGGCTGAAGCAGCAGGCTAAAGAAGGAAGGAAAGAAAAGCCGAGAACATTGTGGTCTGGCAGATAACTTTGGTTTCTCAACAAGTCTATGCAGGGATCGAGTGATTCACAAATGGTTCAGCAAATGTTGGCTCTGCTGAAATCAGACCCAGGGCAGTTCCAAGCACCACAAGGAAGCACATGAAGCCAGAGCCAGTGCTGGGTTTGCTGGAGCTCTGGTGGGTGCCCAGTCCTCAGGACCCCTCTTTTTTCCCATTCCATAAAACATCTACAGTGATTGGGCTTTGCTCTTCCAGCCTCAGAGAGAGAAGCGACAGTGCCAATCCAAGCTCTGTCCCATCTCCCCTTACCACGTGTCAGGGCTGACCACGCCGAACAGTGCACAGAGGCTCAAGAGGAGACTCCAATTTTGCGTGACCGTGTGTGTCAGTGCCTGGTTACACACTGCCTTCTGCTCCTGGGACAGGACTTTATCTCAGTCTGGGTTGAATGCTCAGTGCTAAAAAATTGGTTGGATCAAATTTGCTTTGTACTTGGGGTCACTGGGAGTACCACACACACGGTGCACAAACCCCCAGATCAGAAAACTTAATAATTATGGCATTTTGGAAATATTTTTTCCCTGGTAATCCAGAATCATAATCTGGATTACCATATTATCTGTTCATTCATTGTTTAGTACCAGTCTTACAACAAAGGATCAAGAATTTCAACTAACCTTCCTTCTACAACATACTGCATGACTTGAGTTTGTATATTAATTCTTATTTTCTTCACTTTCGTAGATGCTGAACACAGATCCTGAACAGGTCAATAGAAAAAAAAATATTTTCTTGTGATGTGAAAGGGAAAAAAAATACAGCCTAATCATTAAAATATTTTAAAAGTGATTTTGTTAGGGAGTGAGGTTTTTTGGGGGAAGGAGGAGCAATGGAGCAATGGGGTAATGGAGGCCATTTTCTAAGGAGAAATTTGAAGTTACTATCTGGAGTTACTCTTTAACTTTTAATAACAAGAAATGAGCTATATTAGGCCTACATTACAGGTCTCCCCCTAAGTTCAGCTGGTACTAAAATAATAGAGACTTTCTATTCAAAGCCAAAGAAAAGGAAACTGAAGCTATTTTTCTCTCCAGTGAAGGCTTACTTTCAGTAGGGATAAGTAATAACTTTAGACTGTAAATAAAAAACACATCACATTTTTGTGTGTCAGTTAATTTTAATATTGCAAGAATTTCTTTAATTTATGTCTAGAGATGTTCTAGGTAATTTACCGATCAGTTTAACACACAAACGGAATCCTAAAATCTATATAGAAAACTGAAGCAAATGGATCATAGTGAAAACAGAAATGAAATAGTTGTTCAAGAATATCAAATTATCAATTATTAATTTTTTTGCCTTGTTCCCCTTGTTCTGCCAAATCTGACTGACCTTTGTATAATCCTTCCTCACAACACTGTTTTTATCTCTATGCTATAACCTGCTCTGGTCTCACAGCTGACCCTGTTTGGAGTGGGAGGTTGGACTAGAGACCTTCTGAAGTTGCTTCCTACATGAATTTCCCCCCAGTCCTGTGATCTGCACTGACTCCACTTATTCCCTCTCTGAGCTGAAGCCTGTTCATGGGCTATATCTACACTGTCAAATGCCTCAGGTCCTGGGGCTGACCCCAATGCCCATGGTGGAGAGGGGCACCAAAGAGTGAAAGCAGACCACTGTACCCACACTACACCTAGAGCCAATCTACACTCACCCCACACCCCTCTGCTCTAGACTCCTGTGTTACTCCTGAGACAAAATTATCATCTGCGTGAGTGGGAGAGGGGTAATTTTGTCCAAAATATCTTTAAAGTGAGGGTCACACTTGGTCCAGTCTGAACTATCTGTGCTGGAGACCACATGTTGCCTGCCTGACGGTGCAGGGTCCAAGAGATGAAGGGCATAAAGAGCCAGACCTGGGACAGCCTTGTCCATGCATCCCTTCAGAGTGGCTCTGGGGTGGAATCTCTCTGAGCAGTACCCAGGGGACTGGCCTGTCTCAGAGAAGTGCGACTGGAGGCTTCAAAGCAGAGCCAGTGGGAGAACAAGAGGACTAGTGCTCACCTTCCCTCCCTGACCCTCTCACATCTATCAGGTCAAAATCCATTCCTTTCTTTAGCTCACCACCAGGCAACTCAGGCTCCAGTAAAAACCCAATAGCCCTGGACATCTACTTTGAAAACCAGGAAACTTTTCCCTTTTTATTTTTTCTCTGTAAAAGATTTCTTAGAGATCCTTAAACATATAGGTTAGTTTACAGGTTCCTGTACCAGCTGTACTTGCAAAGATGGAAAATAACAAGAAATAGGTAGAAGAATATTTTCTGACAGGTAGATTCCTGGTTGAACACTGAATAGTCATATGGGATGAATGATTAAAATCACCAACGCTTGCAGCTCTTTTTTGCTCATTTCTCAGCTGGGGTTAAGCATCTTGTTAGCACCTGAGTTAAGGTTTGCAGGGCAGAGGTGGAGCTGTTCATGTAAGAAGTCTGGACTGTTGTTTCCCAGAAAAACTTTGCAGTAAGAATAACTGTGTGATCCTGTCCAGAGCAGCTGCTGCAACACCAGCATGATAAGATCTTACTGAATCTGTAATTTTGTTTAATGTAGCTGTTGCAACATAAACCTAATGAGGCCTGAATACTGGGGCTTATGTTTATTTGTTTTGTATAGCTTTGGAATTGATATAATTATACAGAACAGCTAAGCTATTTTACCCTCTTTATCCAAGAAGTTATTTAATCTTCAGAGTCAATCGGCTTAGAAGAAATCTGTTATCATTTTCAAGATAAATTCATATAAATCAAGAATTTGTAATCAGGTCATCCCAAGACTATTGTGAATGCTCTTCTGTTGTGTAATTCAAGTGATGTTGGGGTGAATTTAGATGGACTCTGAAATGCAAATGGCAGGACAAGGCCTGATTTCACCATGTGAAGAGCTGTGTCAGAGAACCCACCTACTACAGAGATGTTGCCCAGCTCAGATAAAACACAACTCTGAAGTGTAACAGGAACTTTCTCATGTCCCTAAACCAAAGCTGAAAATTATCAAATAAACTCAGTCCACCTCAGAATAAATATATGTATAGAATTGTTGCATTTCATGGTGAATATCTAGAGAAGGTCAAACAGATAATTAATTAAATTTATATTGAGGACTCAGAATTGCATCTATAAGCTCACATTTATTCCCTGGCCTCATGATTAAATCAGACATGATTTGACTACATCTACACTATTTAAGTCACTTGTTAGCCGAATAAGATAGTTGGGAACAGCCAAATGCCTGTGTTAACTCCTCAACCCAGGCAAAGGAAACATAGCCTATCTATTTCCTCTGAACATACATACAGGGCAGATTGCAAGCTTCCTTTGAGCTTGGAAGATACTTTCCCTTTAGGTCTGAATTGTACAAAAGCCCTGAAGAAAGTACATCACACCTTCAGAGGTATAGTGACTGATGACTATTAAATGTAAAGGTTTGTCCTTGGCAGGGGAACTGTCTTGATAAATTAGTTCATTTTCCCATCTAAACTCTGAAAGGAGCTCTTGAGTCAGCAAACCAAAGGAGATCTGAAAATATCTAGAAGGGGGAAGCAAACAACCTGAGGTGATACATACAAGCACATTTATCAGTTTTCCTAGATTTGCATATTTCTTGTGCCTACACAGTAAAAACCAATCACCCTTGGAGTCCTTAGACAGCCTGTATTCCAGCAGTCTCCCTTAACTATCACACATCCATCAAAAACTGAACTACAGACCTGCCTGCTAAGGGATATGGAAAAGATTCTAAGATCTGCAAAGGTATCTCAGCAGTGCAAAGCACTGGCTCCTTTTGTGGAAAGGTGAGATGCAGACTTCATTTGCTAGTAAGAGAGATTCTGCTAGAGTGACCACACAAGAGCTCTTCTAGTCCCAAATTAATATAGGACATACAGATAAAGTGTTGTCTGTGGTCAGATTCTTCATAGATTTCATAAAGAAAGAGGCTAAAATTTGCAATCACTGGTAAGAAAGATTGAGTGATTGATAGCTGAATCTTCAGAGTACAAGAAAACTTGAGGAAGGAAGCATCATGAACTCATACAATTTGATATTAAAACCTTAGGCAGAAGACGACAGACTTCATATGTGCATGTATCTGCACATTCCAGGTTCTGTTACTGTGCTGCTCAGGTGATATTTGCAGTGTTTTGCTGTTTGACTGACAGATGGACTTTTTTAAACATTAGGAGATGTGTCCATCATGGATAGTGTTGGACAAATTTATTCGATTACATTTAAAATGAGCTCTATGATGGGCAGTGATTTTTCGTGTGTGTTGCCATCTTCCTTGCAGTCATTCAGATTTTGAGAAGCTGCCCAGCTCAAAATACTGCTGGAGCTTAAAAGATACTGAAAATGTAGAGCATGTGTGCTGCCTTCTCAGAGATCACTATGATATTTATGGGTTTCTCATACCTGCACAAGGAAGCAGACCGATGCTCAGCTGTGGTGGGAAAGGCTGCAGTGCCAAAACTCCCATGACCATTCTCTCAAGGAAATGTGTCAAAATTTTTGCTTTAATATAAACATTTTGTGTTTACTGACAGACCACTTGTTATAAAACATTTAATATATTCCACAGAAAATGGATAAGATAAATAGGGAATGGGATTTTCAGCAATCAGTGTCTGAGTGAGGCAACACCTGCATAAGCTGGTAGGACATTTGAATGTCTGAAGACTGCTCTGAATGTTGTTCAATTCCCATGTACCACCAGAATTTTCAAATACGAATATTATCCTGTTGTTTGATTTCTAAATTTGAGTCTGTATCATTGAAAATGAGGCTGTGAGAGCTTATAACAGCATGCATGGTAGAAGAGCTGAAATTTTTAGATATCATGTTGTGGTTTGAATTAACATCTCCAGTGAATACTTTGACCAGCATTGAAGGTGAGACTTTTTCAACCTTCCTTGTTTAAATCCTTCTACTTTGCAACAGTAACTAAAACCCCATGCATTTCTTAGGTGGATGAATACTAGGTTATAGAATGAACATCTTCTGCCCACTATCTTCAGTAAATTTCTAATTAGACAAGTAGAATAAAAATGTTTTCAGCAATAGAACCTGAGTGACAATGAACTACAGTACCCACATTATAACTACTGAGTTGGGAAGCTAGAAATCCAATACCGAAACTTTGCTCCAAATCTGAGAGGGGAAAATGGTCTCACACACTTGCCAGGTGAGTAACCCAACTAGCAGGATATGAATTATATATAACAGACAACAGGCTATCCTCTTTCAGAAGTTCAGTCATCAGTGACCTTTCATATGCTTCCTAATCTGGCCCGTGCACTCTGAGAGAGATCATGTGTGCAAATTCCCAGAGGAATTTACAGGACATAAGAATGTTCTGCATCTCTCAGCTGTTTGGATAGACATGTAACGTCTTGGCACAACAACAGCAAAAACTTTGCAGTGATGTTTTAGACATCTACCAGGCGAAGAGACAGTAGAGAGAATTTTGAGGTGACATATAGATGCTGAAAGTTCACTAAAACAACGGGGATCTGTATGACTTTAAATGCTTTTTATGGGTTTTGGCTTTTGATTAGGTGAAAGGGCTTTTCTATGACCAAAACTAACTACAGATGAGACTAGCTCAATGCTGCCTATAAAATGCATAAAGTACTTAAGAAGTGCCCTGACCAATCCCTGTGTTGGGTGAAGTGTTTGAGTATGAGCTCAGCTGGTTTGAAAGGATTTTGCAACCGCTGAGGGAGGCAATTTTACAACTGCAAGCTATGACTGTGGGAACACTTATCCAACTCATACACAACAGAAGCAACAGTAAGGACCTTCTACTGAATGCAAAGTTTATTTTAACACATGTAACATGCATTCATTCATAAAGGATTTCAATTAAAAATTCAAAGAATCCCTTTCAGGATCAAGAAGAGTTGGTCTGGAGTTAACTCACTTATTTCCTCTAGAGCACCATAACTGTATTTTACTATGAAAACTCTGGCTCTTCCCCTCCTTTTATATATTGCTTAGTGAATTTGATCCCTCAGACAACAAGATAAATAGATCAGTGTTTTTTAAATCAAATTCAATCGCAACACTACAACACATAAATATGTTAGGTATCAAACCTAGGTTGTTTTTTTTATTTTTTCATGTTAAGTAGGTCAGAGCTATATGACAAAAAGGAATTGGTAGGCTCAAACATACTGCAGGGACAAAATGGCATAAAAGGGGAAGGGAGCATGCTATGGCTTGCACTTTCCCCATTGACACTGCCTGGTGTAATGCATGTTGTCCTCCCTTTCATCTCTTACTCTCACTGTGATATTCCATCACTTTGCTTCTGCTCTTTGTTCTAATAAGGCTCCCCATATGTTGCCATGAATCACTATGATGTAAATTACCCTGTCCTGTTGAGATCCAGGACGGTTGTTCAACCTGGAAAATGGTACACCTGGGGTTTCCAAAATTCTACTAAAAAATAAAGGCCACTAATGGCAATCGTGAACAAGCTGGATTGATTTTAGGAGGCAGATGTTTTCTGGCTAAGGTGCCAAGTTGTTTAATGAAGCCAACAACCCAAAATTACAAGGGTGGGAAAGGAAGTTAAGCAATCTGGCAGTGGTGGGAGAGGTTAAAAGAGGACACAAAAGTGTCGTGGATCTACCTCTGCTGTACAGTGCTCAAGCACGGAGTCTTAAAATTCTGCCTGAAGATGTACAGGCATGCCTATATCCTCTAGTGCATGAATCTGACTTGGGACTTTCACCGATTTCATGTTGAAAGGCCTGAAATTTCCCCACTGAAGACATGTGGTTGGAAACTGTTCATTTCTGGATTATGGCTGCTTTACGTCACCCGAGTGCAGCAAACAGGACACCCAGTGGCACCACTCAGAATGCCACAGCAGGATCAAACCACGCTCTGGTCTGGGCTGCAACACCTGCGCCCAGAACCGAGAGCTGCTGCAGGGGAGAAACCTCAGTCCTGGGACACAGCTGTTCTGGTGGTCTCCAAAATGGAAGCACCTCACTTCTGTTAGGGCTTGAGCTCCACTTTCTCTCCCCTCTTTGCCTTTACCTCCCACTGTCACCACTTCATTTTTGCACTTTGACCACTGTAAATCAAAGGAGTGTCACTGACACTGGCAATGGAGTAGGAGCAGTGACAACAATGACCTAAGCTGTGCACACACTGTACTTTTTGCTAACAGTCTCATTGCAGCAGCTCTCAATTACTGACTTTCCAGTCTCCAGCTGCAGGAAAATGTGCCCCAAACACACCTCTTATTAATACAAATAGAGTAAGAAGTGGTTTGTCTTACCCCACTTAAAATTAAAGTGCTTTGTGTTTAGTGATAACTTTAAGTGCCAGCTGACTCAAAGGTGTTTTGAAAAACTCCCGTTCTGTGTGAAAACCCATGGTGTCAGCTTAAGGCTCAATGTGTGCAGAACTTGTTTCTCTTACCTTTGCCTGGTGCACTGATGCCAGAGAGAGACTGATGACAGCTGACAGGCTGAGGGATTGATGCTGCTGCACCCATTTTTATTTCCATTTTATTGTCTGCAAGCCTGTGCTGGGACAGGGACAAAGGTGGTTTGCCTGGGGCTTTCATAATATACTCTCTTTCTCTCCGCTTTCCAGAAAGAAGAAATGCTATGGTTCACTCTTCTTTGTACATTGTAAGAGTGTATCCATAAATGTAAGAGCTAATTCCAAGAGATAGAAATATAAATATTTCAAAGCATAGAATCATATTTTAAACCAAAGCGCATTTAAGTTTTAAAATACATGACCTAAATATTTTTAAAATATCACATAACTGAGCAGCTGCTATACTGATGTACCTTACTAAAGGAGACAGGGTTATAAAATTTTGTTGCTCACAATGTTTCCTGACTCTGGGAAGACCCTTCCCCCACTTTAAATGTTGTTGTCATTCTCAAGGAAAAGTATCGCACATATCAGAAAAGGCAGCTGAAAATTGCTGTTGCAATTTTTCATGAGAAATTTCTTGTGACATGCACTTTGTGGGAAATCAAAACTCACATCTTCCTTTGTCAGTGAGAAAGGGATAAAACAGGCTGAAAATTAAAATGTTCCAACAAAAGTTCCCAGGTTTGTCTTCCAGGCATGCATTCAAAACCAAGGACATTTGGACACTTTAAGAGAAAGGAAAATGTCCCCCCCCTTTTTTTTTCCTTAAAATGTTTTAAACCTTTTTTTTCATCCAAAACAGTATTTTTCCATTGTTTTTGTATAACAACTCTAAACAAAAATCTATTGTCCACTGAGAAAAAATATAGAATATCTGCTTTTTCTAGTGGCTTTTGCATGTGGCAATGAGTGAATAAACAGCTTTGATAAAGAAATTAATTGGAGTTGTTTGATAAGACAGCTCTTACTGATACTCACATGTTCATTTTTCTTATTATTCCAAAATACTGCAAACAAATTAATTTTTTGTAAGTTCTGAAAGCTCAGACGTACAAGGCACTAGAAACTGGAACAAACACAAATTAAAATGCATGGGGGAATGTAAATATGTGTTGTTATGTTATGCGGTGCCATAGAACTCCAAAGAAAAGATTGAAGGAAAAAATTCAGACAGATTTGTGAAGATGGGAATGAAACTTTAATCTCACTGCTAAATTCTGCACATCTATCAGCTTATTGCTCAGATTTATTGTCAGAAGGCATTTGTCTTCTCTATATGCCCAGCATCCCATGAAGCATTTAAATACATAATGATATTAACTACACTCTTACACATCTCTGTATGAACTGCTTTAACTGGAAAGTGCTCCCTGGTAATTAACTGTGCTTAAACTTTAATTATTATCTCTTAGATTTTGAGAATATTAATTTTTAGGCAAGTCATTATGTGAAGAAGCTCTGCTTGTTTACCTGTAGAAGAAAAAAAGGTTCTTTCTTAAAAAAATACACCCATTCCACATAATTACAAGAATTTCACTCTAAGTGATCTTAAAGTATGTCACTAATTTCAGTCCTGCTTCAGGTAAGCATCATATCTGAGATCTTTGCTGTGAACAGGCAGTTGTATGGTGTTATAGGACTTCTGGAGTTCAGACCTACATGTCTAGAAACAAAGATGACATAAAATTAAGGGGGAAACCAGCAGTAGAACCATGATGGCAAGAGAATATTTCTGGGTTTTGTGTTTCTAAGATGGTCTTCACTGAATAGCTAGACCAAACTCTAACTCCAGGATCGCTTTTAACACTTCCTTTGTCACAATGAGAACATTGCTGGTAGCAAAGTCATATACCCTGAAACTGCATCATGAAGGACAGAGAGGCCCATAGCTCATCTTTCCCTTTGTAAACTTTTTTGCCACAATTTTGTGATTATAAAGATCAAGTATGAATCAATCACTACAAAAGTGTTCTGATTTTATAATCCCACAGAAGTAACAGACAAACTATGCCCAAACCAACAAAAAATAGGCATGGAAAACCTTACAAATATAAACTGGCTTTTGTTACCTATATAAGAAAAGTTATCTATAATTCAGTTATTATTGACCTCAGAGGAGCTGCATTTCACATGTGATCACAAGTTAAAGTTGAACTGCCCCAGGTGATTACCTATGACTTGAATGTCTAATTTTCCAGTGTTTACATTACAACCAATGACTCTGTCCTGCTTCTTCAGAATTGCCAGTCCCAGGTGGGAATTCTGCCCCTTTGGAAATCTTCCCTGTGTTTCTGAAGGGCAAAGATTTATAACAAGCAATTCAGATTTATGCCATTCCACAGCACTTTATTCGTGCACAGCCGCAGCTCAGCTGTGGGCCAGGGACTAATATCTCCCTGCTGCTGCCGATGACCCGGGAAGGACAGGATGCTGCTAGCACAGCTGGAGGCACAGCTGGAGGCACATCTGTGCTGCCCACCCGGCGTGCCCAGACCCTGCTCCTCCGCTATGCGCTGGAAGCCCGAGCCCCGTCCTTTCCAAACCATTCCAACGGCAGGAATGCCTTTGAGCTCAGCACCCGGCAAGGCCGGGCAGTTAAATCTGCGTGGGAAGCGGGGGAGCCACTGAGAAGTAAAAGGGCCGCCGCGAAGGGAGCGGTGTAAGGTGTTGCCCCGGCAAGGGAAGATGCGCTGGGGTCCGCCGGGTCAGTCCCTAGAGCAGCGCCCCGTCCCTCGGAGGCGGCCCTGGAGAGGATGCTTCTGAGCGGAGCAAACCCCCAGAGTGCGCCGCCATCGGTGCGGGCGCCCCGACACGGACGTGTCCCCGGAGCCCCGTCCGTCCCTGCACCGCGGGAGGCGGCGGGGGCCGGGCCGCTGCCCCCAGCGGAGCGGCTCCCTCCCTCTTTCCCTGCCTTCCTGCGGGCCGGGATTGGCTGTGCCCGGCCGCGGGGCGGGCGGGAGGCGCGGGCGGGACACGCGGCGCTCCGACGGCGCGGCAGAGCGCGGAACTTGGCCCTCGGAGGAGCCGCCGGAGCCGCCGCCGCGCACAGGCTAACAGACTGCCCTCCACCGCTTTCTGTTTTGTTTTGGATTGTTTGTTTGGTTTTTTTTTCTTTTCTTTTCTTTTTTTTTTTTAATCTTCCCTCCCTGGGACTGGAAGCAGGATCCGCGTCCCTGAAACTGCTATGCCAGCTGAACTCTCCCGGGCCGTGGGAATGCACGCCATCTCCGACCTGCACTCCTCCCTCCCCCTGCGGCTCCTCAACAAGGGGCCCGAGTACCTCCGCAGGCAGATGGAGGCCGGCAACCCGGGCAGGAAAAGTGCCGTGGAGAGACTGGCCGCCGATAAGGCCAAGTATGTAAAGAGCCAGCAGGTCATCAGCACCAGGCAGGAGCCCGTCATCTCGCTCAGCTCAGCCTCGGAGAGCAGCAGCGAGACCTGTTCGGTGGAGAGCAAAGCAGTCAGCAGGGACTTGGGCAGAGGGAAGGGCGCGAAGCCCCTGGAGCTGGCCAAGGCGGCATACTCCTGCCGCGCCCCCTTGCAGCACGGCCCCCCCATCGCCAGGCGCAGCACCCACAAGAGGCAGATGCGGCCGGATTCCCTCGTGATTTATCGTCAGAAATGCGAGTTTGGGAGAGGTCAAAGCCAGGACAGCTCGCGGGGGAACTTGGTGAGGAGAATCTTCCATGGGTCGGTAAAGGAAAAGCAGTTGCCTTCCCCTGAGTTGCCCAGAGTCATGGAGGACACCGCGGCCACCGAGAGCAACGAGCCTCTCTCGGCAAAAGATGGTGACCGTGAGCCAAGCGACCATGCCGTGGAGCAAACTGTTCCTGTGAGCACCGAAGTCCCAGAGGTATGTACAAAAGAGCATGAGGGGCCCTCAAACCTGAGTATACCTCCTGAAGAGGTCAAGGAGGTGAAGAGGAGAGGTCTCCATCGCTCCCAGTCGGACATCAGCTCTCGCTACTCCAAGTCCTTCGCTGAGTTTGATACATTTTTCAAGTACTGTGGCCTCGAGCAGGAGGTCATTGAGGACCTTGGAAGAGAGAACTTCTCCGTGGTGTCTGACAATGTCTCCTTCAAGATCCGCA
This sequence comes from Empidonax traillii, assembly GCF_003031625.1. Lineage (NCBI taxonomy): Eukaryota > Metazoa > Chordata > Aves > Passeriformes > Tyrannidae > Empidonax > Empidonax traillii. The sequence continues at coordinate 936,741 of NW_020955545.1, read as the reverse complement.
GCATCAGTGTGGCAACATCCGAGAGTGACTTTACGAGGCACAGTGGGGATGAGGGGCTTCTGGAGGATGAACTCACAGAGCAGGTCCCCAGCAGCACCTCTGTGATTGAGCGGAATGCTCGGATAATCAAATGGTTGTACACGTGTAAGAAAGCCAAGGAGAATAACAAGGTGATTCAGGAACTGGCGTGATGGCTTCTTTCAGCGTACATTGCAGCCTGGGGAACTCAAGGTGTGTGCAAAGCCTCGCCCTGGCGATTTGTGTATTTCTCTTTCCTCTTTAGAGCAGTTGGCTTTTCTTAGTTTATATTATCTTTTCATGAAGGGCTAAAGGAAAATATATTTTGTTTACCATGTGTTCCAAGTATGGCTTTTTTGCAAAGCAGAAATACGTGTTGTTACAAAAAGCAAAATAAAAACAAATTAATGCTTGCAGCTTGCCAGGTTTAGATCAGACCGTGTACATGAAATTAAAGATTCAGTGTCTGTGAAGGATGCCTGTACTCTGCAGATTCCTGCTTTGCAAATAGTCAAAAAAAACCCCAAACAACTTAGAAAACCTTTGGTTACAGTTGCTTGGATAACAGACTGAAATGAAACTCTTACTCATTAGGAGTACACTGTATTTATACTATACTGCTACAGTTTTCCCCTCCTTACTTTCCTTCACTCTCTCTCCTTCCCCTTATACATAGGTGCCCCCAAGTATCAGGAAAGAAAAACTGAGTCAGTGGTCCTGCTAGCAATCTTATTTCCTCCACAGCTTTCTGTTGGGACCATAAGTTTGTTCCAGGTGACCCCCTAGTGTTTCACAGGCTTTGGGTTTTCTTCAGCAGTGGGTTGTGCCATGTGGTTTGGCAGTGGTAGCTGGGAATGGGTTGTGCGGTTTGCCTTGGTCAGAGGGGTGATTCAGTGTTTAAACTAAAGGTAACTAATACGAATGTGTGGATCTGGACTTGCAAATCAATTACTTCACAGAGAGAAGCAGAACAAATTTAGACCTGCTAAAAGCCGATATCCTGGTTTTTAAAGAAGTGTTGTTTATTTTGCATATGATCTCCTGAAAAAGAACTATATTCGTGGAGCCTTTGGTATTGATCTAGGAGATAACAGTTTTTCTCCTCCCAGTACATAATGCCCTTAGGATAAGTACCACAGCTTACAGTGTGGTATTTAAAAATTGCATGAATAGGCCTTGATATGAAGGATTACATGTATATTTTCTGACAGTTTGTAATTGGTGCGTGAGAAGAACATCACTTGGTGTAGACACAGCTGTTGATGGAGCATGTGGGCCTTGTGAATGTGGAGAAATGTAGTGCTTGAGCCGCTTTCCTGCATGGATGTGGGGCTGTCGCTCCCAATTCCTTTAATCTGTGTAATACAATAATCCATTTACTTCATTAAAATTGGTTTTAATTATGTGAAATTTGGTTAACTTTTAGAATGGAACTTTTCTCAAAAGCCTATTTTCTTCTTGCAAGAAGAGGAAGAGGGGGAGAGAGCCATTTTCACATAAACATTTCCAGCCCTTGCAGATAAGAATGCTTGTCAGGTGTCTGGCTGACAACTTTAAGAAGTGTTATTATGTAACAGATCCTTTCCCAGACTACCTGAGAGAGAAGAAAGGGCTCTCCTGAACTAATCACTTCTCTTTGTTCATCCCTGTGTGTAAAAGGCCAGGGAGATATGCAAAATGAAATGGGGAAGGTGGTCATTGTGAACCTCCTTGCAGCTGCTAACCTGTGTTAAACACAGAGGATGGGAGGCAGATTACAGCAAGCATGAACCACTCAAGAAAAACAAACAAATGAAAGATTGTTTTGCTCCTGAATGCCCTTGCTGGGTTTAGGGTCTAGGGCCAGAAGACCACAGAGGGAGCAGTTGGCCCTTTCCCCATCCATTTGCACAGTGTTAGGATGTCCAGTGCTGCAGCTGAGGCAGGAGATGCTGGTGAGCACCCCGGGGAGCTTGCAGTCTGCAGAGAAGGTGCTGCACCAGGGCAAAGGCAAGGGCAGGAGGGGAGAAGCCCTTTTCTAGGGGCTGAACCACTGGAACTTCACATGGGTTTGGTCAATGGCTTTTTGTTTTTAGCATAGAAGATAAAATGGTGGTTTAGTTCATAGCACATATTCTAACAGGTTGATTTAAAGATCTCCATGAAGTACACAGCAAGCTCATTCAGGTCAGTCTGTTGTCATTCTGCAATAACTTTAATACCTAGAAAAAGGGAGCACTTTACGCTGGCAATTTACAGTGCCAATTGCCTGTGGTACCAACATTTTTGACAGCCTAGGAAACATTAATTGAAACACTTATTATAAACCTATTTTTAAGGATACTAGGGCTGATTTGTAGCTGACAGATCTCAGCAGTAGGGTATTTTCTGAAAACTGAGAATGTCATTTAGGCCACAGAAGCAGGAAGTTCAGAGGGGTCAACTAAAACTACCTGTACACAGCACCCAGAATAAAGGACAAGGGTCATTAAGAATTACCATAAGTTAAATGTTACATCTACTGGGAAGATTTTAAGGAGACAGTTGTTATCACCACGTGATTGCAAGATAAATCGTTTAGTTCTGATCAAAATTTTCATTCAATCCTACACTTTCTTTGATAATGAAGCATCAAGTTGAATATCTGTGTTTTCAAAATATTCAAGTATTTGGCTCTGTTTAGTTTGCTTACTGATTATTAATGGATAGTGGACTCCTGTGCAGCACTGGGGAGCAAATGTTTCTGACTCTCCCAAGCACATCCTCGGAAGTTCCTTGTTTTATACAGAGGTTTTAAAATTGTTGCACCTTCTTTGGACAAGGGGGCAGGAACTTGTTTTCTGAAATCCCAACATTCATTATGTATAAAACCTTTCAAGAACTGCAGGGCTTTTATGGGCCAGTGATCATTCCATTCATATTTTATGTTCTCCATTTAATTTTTCATGAACTCTCCAGGCCCCAGTGAAGCACCATATAAATAAACGAGCTATTTGAAGGATCAGGTTCTTTAACATATATCATCAGAGTGGTGATTGCAGAGTCTGAGCGTGGGTTGTGAGCTTCAGAAAACTGAGTTCTTTAGCAAGATGGGCATTGCTGTTTCATGGTGGAACACTGCCTGGAATCAGCTGTAGTTCAGCCTGTAGTTGAGCTCCTTCCCCTCTCTGTCCTGCTTGATTCTAAGACAGAGGGCTCATTTTGTGTTCTCCTTCCTGAGCTGAATCAAGATTATTAAGCCTTGAGTTTCAGCATCCTTTTAAAATGGATAGGCATTATTCAAGTAGAGATCTTCTGAGTGGAGAATTTACTATGTTGGCAGTAGCCATAAGCAGCTGAATAAAAGCTTTAGAGTATCACCTTATGCTTGTCTGATGTGATAAATAGCAAATGACACTTTTTTTCTTCTTTCTTCAGAATTCTTGACTTGGAAGTTGAACAAAACCAGACACAGGAAGAAACTCTTCCCTCATCTGGCTGATGACTACTTTTTCCAAGTTTAGTATTTTATTATTGCCTCCTACCCTCACCCTCCTCCCTTGGAAGCCTCACTCTTGTCAAGCCCAAGGGTGTCGAAGACTGTGCTGACAAGTGGAGATTGTGAACTGTGCCCCAGCAAGACAGCACAAAACTACAGCCCCTGGAAAAGTGAAGTGTGACAGCAGCTGCCATCCAAAATAACATTCAACATCAGCTCACTGCCTCAGGATGCCAGTCCAAACTGTGACAGAAGGTCTGTGTTGTGCACCCATCTCCTTCCAGCAATGAATTTGTCAACAGGGATATGGGGAGAAAGAGGGAATGAAGTGTCAGTGACCTCTGGGTCAGGCATGTCCTTGCAGACAGACACACTCCACCTGCATGTTCAAAAGCTCTGTCTTACCAGGGCTGTATGACCAGAGGCTCATCCTGACATTCAACATCATCTTCTTGGCTGGTGAGGACTAATTGGCAACTTTATCTGGGATACTTGGCAAACATATTGTAAGCTAAATCCTTACCAAACCTCTCTTTCTCTGCGAGTATTCAAACCAAATTGGTGTACCTAGTTTGCTCTTGCTAGTTTGTCACACAGCTTGCTCAGCCACTGGGGAAGAATAGCCCAAAATACTTCCAGGAGCATGGTTCCAAGAAAAAAGTATTGAGGGAGGGTTATGCATTGTTTCTTCTTGCAGAACAGTTCAGTTTGTTTGCAATTTATGCCCGACTCTGACATTGCATTACAGAATCACGTTAGGAAACTGTATCTCAGGCTCTGTAAAGCCAAACTTCCCTAGCAGTAGGGCTGTGCAAGACAGCATCCCTGCATGCAAGGCAAGAAGGCATATTGAGGCACAGCCAGGCCAGGTAAATGTGCTTGTCAGTTCCTGGATGGTTGGTTCTAAATTACAGCAACAGTTCAGGAATGCAGGGCATTTGTCTTCTGTTTCTAGTGTTACATACTAAGGTCTACATGTCTGAAGTTCTCGAGATAACTGGAGAACAATTCCAGATAAAATAATTGTTGAACTCACTTTTTACTTGGGAGAAAACTAACTAGTCTGTGTGAGTGAGCTCCTGCAGACATAGAGGGGAGATAGTACAGGCAGATATTTTCTTAAATAATGAAATTTCCATGTATTTGTTACATTATTATGAAAGGATGATTCTCAGAAAACTCCAAGATGCTGCTAATACAGTGAGAATTTTGCACTTAAGGTGCAGGTTTTTAAGGCACGAGTCTAGGTTTATTAGCCAGGAACATGATACATCTGCTCTGTTTGTGCTCAGTTTGCAAGGTGCCATACCACATACATGTTTGTTTATATGCAGTTGTCAGAGCTAAGGATTGCTTTTCTTTGAAAATATGGATGCCTGTAGACAGCTCAGAGTGCAGGAGAAATCTTTTGCATTACAATTCAGTGCCCCGCCACAAGAGAAGATAATTATTTTGTATATTTTGTTTAATTTTCTTGAAAATAGCAAATATCAGCCTCTCTCAAAACCAATGAAGGTTTAATGGCAGAGGTTAGTGAAATCAGAACTGGCCCCATTCTGAACATTTTTTTAATCCCTCCTTTTTTCTTAGTATATAGTTTTGTGGGGTTGGGGTTCCATGCTGATATGTGGCAAAATTTCTCTGGCTTTGTTCAAACTCTATAGGAATCCCAAGCTCTCCCGGTATCATTTACTTCAGAGATGATGTGGGCCTGTCTAAGAACTTTCCCTAATAAGTTATAGATTCCCTTTATTTAATAATACCTCTGGGAAAGCCAATAATTTACACTTCCCAGTATGTCAGAACAGCAACAGACTTTTTTTTCTATTTTTTCAGACTATTGTTTCTCCATACATCTTGGGAATGGGTAATTCAGTGCTTTTTCCAAATGGTGGGAGCTCTGGTCTTCATTCAGCTCCTGTTACTGTTACATGTACAGGCTTCTCCTTTTTCCTTCTTGGTCTTTCAGATGTATCCCTCAAAATAAGAAAAACTTGCTAATGTTAGTCACTACCTGTCCTTTTCTCAAAAAATTATCCAGATAGTTTTGTTGTTTGTTTGGGTTTTTTTTCACTATTTGATTACAAAAGACATGCTTTGGAAGGGGTGAGATTTTTCAGCTTTAGTGATAAGTTGTGGTTAAGTGGGCCATTGCAGTTTTAACAGAAGTTTTAGCAGTGGAGTTGGTTTTCCAGTTTTTTGGGGAGCTTGAACTGGGGCTGAGGACTAAGGCAAGTCATAAATTGAATGATTTTGTTTGACTAGAACTATGTAAACAAAAATAGTCAAATGTTGTGTGAGTGTGCAGAGTGAACTGCTGTTTACACCCAAGTGTTTCAAGGTGCTCCAATGCTGTGACAAGGGACAATGTCTGTGGCTATAGCATAACAGGAGAGAGGTACAAAGTCTGGGGTTTACGGCCTGGAAGCAAGTATTTGCAATCAGATAGCGACTGAAATCTTTGCAATATATTGTAAACATTACTGTACAGAAATCTATAAGTAAGAAATACAGATTGTTCTATAATATGTACATTACTTTTCTAAGGGATATAAGACTTCACGTTTTTTTGAAATTGTCCAAGCGTTACATTGATGGCGATTAGCAGAAAGTTTCTTCTGGGAGCCAGTTGTCCTGTCATTGCCTCCTATGGAGTTTCTGGAATCTGCTTTTGAATCCTTTGAAATGGAGTACTGATCACACCTGGTATGGATGTGTCTTGGTCGCTATGTTTGTATTACTATGAAAGAGCATGTGTGCTATTGAATGCATACAAATAAAACTACCACTCTGAAAGTTAATGCTTGTTTTTAAAGTATGCTTTTATTTTGCTGTCTCCCTTAAGGTACTATTATTTTAAAGTTGGAATCTCATTAGGGAATTAATTTCTCTATAGGTGAGGCTGATACTGTGCTGTGAACATCGGAAAGGGCAGTACTTCCCTGGGCCACGCCCAGATCTCTGGCTGAGCTTAGGCAGGGAGTCTCCCAAGGAGCTGGCACAATAACTGGTAGCTCTCAATATCAGTAAATTTGAAATCTATGAGGCTAGGGCTGTTCTTTCAATTTCAGAATATGGCTGAATATGATATGATATTCTATATCATAGAATATCCTGAGTTGGAAGCTGCCCATAAACCTTCAGTTTATTTCTGAAGGAAATAGTATTATTAGTATATACTAATATATACTAATATAAACTAGTGTGTAAATATTAGTAATATATTTGTGTTTGCTCACAGTCAAAAGCTACAGTGTGCTTCAGGCAATACCACATTCTTCACAGCCAGTGTCCAAAGTGGCAGAGAGTTTGAAGTTCTACTTGGAAAAAATACTATCTCCAGAATCTTATTAACAAGCTGATATTTGACTGTTCTTTCCATAGGAAGAATTCAATATATGATAAGTCCTTGTTCATTTTTTTTTTTTTTAAAGAAAGCAGCAGAAATAATGGTTGCATACAGTGAACTTTTACCAGAGACCAATGCAATCCAGTTTCCTATTTATTGTTTTGTTATGATCTAGCCTGCTCAGACACAAGTGTTTCACCAGGCAGCATTTGAACACAACTGGAGGTTGTGAGAGCTAAATGATGGTTGCTGTGCAGATTAGGCTCTTCCACATAAACCCAAGAGCAACTTTGTCATTGTTGACATGTAACCTTCCTCTCACAAGCTCTATTTGACCTATGTCAGTGCAAGGTACAAAGCAAATCTGGAAAGGAGTGATGATTTCTGTATCCCCCTTTCTATGGAAGTTAATCTCCATAGCAAGCCTTTGCTCATCTTGCTGCCTAAGAGAGGAAGGAGCCATTATAATCTCTGAATAACCTGGAGCTACAGCCCATCTTAGCATTTAAGAACATTGTTCTTATGTCAGAGAACATAAGTCCACAGCTTACTGATTCACTGCTTCTCTTCTGATTCATCTCTGAGTAGCAAATAAGCTTTGGACAGAAACAGAAAAAGGTCTTTTCAGGTGTACTGCAGATGTTGATGCATTCTGAACACAGAACTGCAAAAGGACTTAATATCTCCAAGAGCTTTTGCCAAAGAACAGCCTATGTCAACAGCAGGCAAATATGCAAATACAGGATTTGGCTTTACTCTGCAAAGAGATGCTTTCAAATTTTGAGGAGGTTTGGTGATTGTGCCATATTTATCCTGCATTTTTCCTGTGGGACTAGAGGGGACTATATCAATTCACTTAAGCACAACGTTGCAGAGAAAGTGGTAGATGCCCCATGCTCAGAAATAAAATGGGCCTAGAAAGGGCTGCTCAGCCCATTCACAGGCAGCGATGTAACAGCAGCTTAGTCTGTGGAGGTCTCCATGACAAAAGGTGTTGAGAATTTTGATGACTTATACTTGCCAATAAAATTTGGGATATAGCAAAAAAAAGAAACAATATCAGAGAAAAACAACCTCCAGATGAAAGTCAGTTAAATATATCCACCTCCAGGAATCAGTCTTGCTACTGAAAGAATACGAAATCCTGTAAAATTAGCTTGTACATTTGTACGGGAGTTGAGTTGCCTCAGCAGCTATGATTAAAAATATCTAAGAGCTATGAATGTCTGGGTTTCCAAGTTTGCCTCAGTTATCAAGAGCTCCACAGGAGTACCCATTTTTATGTTCTTTTTCATAGGGGGTAGCAAGGACCTCTCAGAGGGTAGCGGTCACCAACAGCTACCCACAAAAACACGAGATTATTGCTCAGGTAACGATGGACATAGAAGTGCTGAACCAACCAGCATCGAGATTTAAACTTGTGCAGAAAGAGGCAGACACAGCTGAACATGTTGAGGGGAATGCTGCCCTTACTCCTTCCTGTTAGCCCAACCTCTTTTTACATCACTGGTGAGCAGGAAGTCTTAACCACTTCCACAGTTATTCATCAGTCTGAGTTGCTCATCTTATGCCCTCTCTGACAGTCTCTTTCTGTGTTTACATTTCCAATGAACTCATTCATGTGCCAATCATTACAAAAGCCACTATTGTTCTCACTTCATTCTTGTAATCTTTTTTTCTGAATAATGCTTCCAGTTAGGTTCTATGTCCTTCTGCTCAATGTTTTTCTGTCTCTACCCTGAGAACTAACTAAGAACTAACCATGTGAAAAGTCAAGAAATTAATGTGTTATGTAGTTAAGCAGAGATTTACAAGATCAGAGACCAAGTCTCTAGTCCTTTTTCATGTACATAGCTCTTCCTGCATAACTTAACATATAATTTTTCCTCTTTGATATCTGTTTGTAATAATATCTCTGGCTTGGCTTATGTCTTCCAGATGATAAGTTTCTCTGAGCTGTGGTGACACTTTGCGGTAGCTGTGCACAGGGCTCTTTGAGACAAAGTCAAATGCCAAATCACAAGTCTGCTCGTGGTGTAGTGTAGCTTAAACCTTGTAGAAGCTCAGTATGGCCAAATAAAAACGTTACACCAGTGAAAGCAAATTGGGCAAGCTTTGCAGCAACAGGACTGAAAAAGAAATACCCTGAATCAGTCCTATGTGGGACCCAAGACAGTGAGGTATCTCTCGAGCTTGTTGGAAAGATGCAGTTCACCATTTTTTTCTTGAGAACCAGTTTTCACTCAACGTTTAATCCTTGCAGCAAGAACTGTATTGCATGCAAAAGTCAACCAGCATCAAAAGTGATATAGTCTGTTGGGTTCACTTGCAAATACAAGCTGAGGTGACTCTCCAGGCTTGAGAGTCTTGGGCTTAAAATGAGCATCTGCAGAGCTGTCTCCGTTTGCTGTGACAACAGTGAGAATAGGTCTCTCTTCTTTCTCCCTGTTGCAGAAAAGAATTCAATTCCTTGTTTTCAATTACTATAAAGAGGCTGAAAATTGTGTTATTTCTGAGAACAGGCCTTCAATGTAACCTTCCAGAACAGGCTAATAGTCTGGAAGCTCCAATTTTCCTAGATTTTCTGTTTTTTAGATTGTTATATTTTTATTATCCTAGAGTTGTTGGAAGAAAGACCATCTCACTCCTCCAGATCATGAGACATTCACAGATCTTCTTATATTGCTCTAAAACCATTGTGGAAACAAAGTAATGGGATGGTAAGAGGACTTCTCTGCCCTCTGATCATAGAATCATAGAATATCCTGAGTTGGAAGCTGCCCACAAGGATCATCAAGTCCAGCTCCTGGCTCTACACAGGACAACTCCAAAAATCCCAGCATGTGCCTGAGAGTCTTATCATGCACTATCCAAGAGGATGGTTTTCTTCCATAGCCACTTTGTCTAAAATCCCAATTTACCTATGCTTGATCTCAAACTGTCACAAATAAATTCCTCTGATGTTCAAATATTTACAACATAAATCAGTGCAGTTTGTATTATGTGAGCATCTTATTTTACCTGAGGACAGAGGCCAATATTAGCAACAACCATCATATGTAAAACATTTGTACAAATGCTGGAATACATAAAAATCTTGAGTCTTCTGATTAAAGCACAGTACACAGCACAATCTGTAGATTTGTTGTGGAAAAAAAATGAATATAATGCAATAAAAAATAATGTCCTGCAAAATTCAAGGAATCGAGGAAAATAATTGAGAGGAATGTTTAACTCCTAAAGTTACATAATTTGATGTATTTTCTGTCTTTCTTCAGAGTACCCTAAGAAACACATTTATGGCATATCTAATGGATCAGCAGAGTTGCAAGATCTGGGGAGATGGCAGTAAATTGCAAAAGAGTTCTTTCCTCACAGAACAGAACTCAAGTTCTGCCTGCAGCTGTGAGGCACAGGAAGCTGTTGTTTTAATTAAAAGTATGGATTTAAATCTATTTATATTACTTTAATTGTAAAATGAAATTGATTTAAAACTGTTGCAAACGTCCCTGTGCCCGATTGTCCTTTAGCGGTCCTCTCTCTGTTTAGTTCAAATCAGCTTGCCATAGGGCTCAGCTGAACAGAAAAACCTAAAAAGATTTGAAACTGAAGCATCCATTTAGCTGAGATGTGGCCATGGAATGAGATCCTGCTATCAAATGAGTTAGTTACCATTCATCAGCTGCAAATCTGGCCTCTAATGTGTGCTCAAGTACACAATGAACAAGTCTGGCCACCTCCAGTCCCATTTTAGGGATGTAGCACATCTGAGAATCTTCTCAGGTTATTGTCCATGTGGCAGGAGGTGGTGGAGGAGTGGGGACTGATGGGAAAGGAGGCCTGCTAGGAAGAAGAAATGTTTGACTCAGACTCTAAAACCACTTGCCAGAGTTCATCCTCTCAGTAACTGTCTCAGCTTCAAGACCCATTTCTTCTGAGTTAATAGAATATGTACCAGTAAGTTAAAGGAAGAGGACACACCTAAATGGAAGGTCTACCCTTTCAAGCAATTCTGTATTTGTCCTAAATAGATTGCAAGTATATATTTCCAGTTTGAGCCCAGCTTAAAGTGACTGAGCTTATTCCTAAATTAAAACAAGCACTGACCAAGGACTCCTGTGCTTATTCTCTGCTGATTTTACTCAACACTCTTCCACAAAGGTATCTTTTCAAGGTATATGTAGGTATATTTCTTTTCAAATAAAAACTTTTCATGGTTCTATAAACACAGTTGTGATCCAGATCAAAACCATCCAAATAGTTAGGACTATTCAGTTACTAAATGTGAACGAGAAACAGAAGGACACCAATTTCACACTTTACATTTTGCTACAAACCTGGTGTGCATCAAAGTTCACAGTTCAGCGGAGGAGGCAGGAGTGTCAGAGGAATGTACGGTATGCAGTGTGTCTGGTCATGGGTAGGTGCTGTGTTTTGTTGTAGGTGTATAGCATGTAGCATGATAAGGTCCTGGGCATGACTGCAAAACATAAACATTGCCCAGTACAAATATTTCCAATACCAAGAACCCTGTGATGTCCATTTCCCACAGCCTTCCCAGACTTCCCTAGTGCCTCTACTTGTTGTGACTAACCTCAAAGACATAGCTGGAGACAAGCCAATGGTGTCTGCACAGTCAGGATTACACCTTTGCCACTGTGATCAAGGAAATGTAAAGCAAAGACAGTAAGTTCCATCCAAGCAGGAAGTAAACAAGGCTTGTCCTGAGCAAAATGAAATGGGGTGGTGCAAATGGAAACACAAAATATTCAATCACAAGCTGATGTATTTCACAGGAAGACGTGTGCCACATAGCAACAAGTCCATCAGAAATAAGAAAAGCCAGTGTAGCTGAAAAAGGAAGTGAGAATGAAATCAGTTCAAGATTTTTAAAACAGGAAGAACAAGGTGAAGTAGAAAGCTCCCAGACTGTGGAAAAAAAATGTATCTGGGATGATGGGGTTTTCAGTTGTGTGGAGGATGCAACAAAAATTCATCAGGAATAAAGTGAGAGATCATGTAGACTATTTGGATTCCTTATAAATAGTTGGGATGGGTCTATAATCTGTTTTAATCTGATGAGTTTCTAAGGTAAAAGAAAGCTGATGTGAGAATCATTTTAATGAAGTTCTAGGGCTTTATACAATGTTTTGTATAACATCCATAGATTATGGTTTTATAAAATGTTTTGCTTTCCAGCTAGAAAGAGCCATGTGATGCTGCAGTCAAGAAGAGGGGGTGCTAAGATATTTGGTCATAGCTTGAGATATTTGAAATGGTGTAACTTTTGAAAAGCACTCACAACCTTTCCAAATTATAATTCTCTTTATCAGAGGTATCTCAGAGTCAGTTTTGCAAACAGATGCTGCTGCTAAGGGTTCAGCCACATGACTCAGCTATGGCAGCTGAACCTGCCAGCACTTGTCCTGTGAGTTGCCGTGACTGCCGTGACCGTGCTCCTACCCCGCTCCAAATGGGGGGTGCTGCAGCCTAACCTGTCGGTATTTTAAGGCTAAGGCTGTTGCTTTGTTCTGAAGGCAGGCTAACACAAACAGCATCCAGCAGCACAGTAGATCTCACCTCACTGCCCACCCCAACTGTATCCCTCTGCACTCAGTGAGTCATCCCACCTTCAGGTAGACCCAGCTATGAGTAATGAATCACTTCTGGAGCTATCTACAGTTCACTGCTGACTACTGAGGGTGACTAATTTAGGCTGGACTAACCTTTGGCCAGGGAAATTTAGATGAGCAATCCCACCTTCAACCAATGTCCGTAACCAGTAACGCTGTGAACTCAGTATATGTCTAAAGCCGTAAAGCCTACTGAAATTTTTAGGGAGAGCCTGCCACTTTTTTTGGTCCTTCGTTGAGACAAAACATTTTGGTCAGAGTGGCTACTGTTTCTGAAAATCCCCACCCAGGTGTAGCTGAAGGAAGCTTCAGCTTGGTAAACCCCAAATTTGTCAAAACTGAGGCTCCCCAGAAGAAATACTGCAAAGTCAAGAAGGTCTTTGGCAGAAAGTCCAAAAGGGGCAAAGAATGTCAGGTGCCTCCAGGCTAGGTGGGGCTCTGGAAATGTGAAATCTGCCCTTCAGAAGTAGAAGATGTACTTACTTATCTAGGAATAGGCAAGTTATTTAAAGGTAAACTTAAAATCTGGCACAGTAACTTCTGTGGATTGAAGCTGTCTAGAACAAGTTCTTCATTGTCTCTTCCCTTCAGTCTCTTTTCTGAAGGTTAATTTAGACTCTCAAACTGCAGGTTAAAGTGGTGCTAACTGAGCTGTGGTGAGATTTGGTATATCTCTTTGATAGAGAGTAACACAGCAGATATATCTGCAAAATCTACAGGTGTTCTCCTATTTCAGAAAAGAGCTGTGTCTTTAGCCAAGAAATTAAGCAGTTGCTGGAAAGGCAAGAAAAATCAAGGGAGGAATTGATACAATTGTCTTTGTATTAGTATCTGAATGAAAGAGGAAAGAACAGTTTGGGAAAACAGTAAGGTGTAAGGGTGTTGAAAATCAGTGGGAAAAAGAGGAAGGAAATGTGAGTCATTAGTGTACATAAATTTAGATATCTAAATGGTAAGGCTGGTCAGAAAATTTCCAACAAAAATATTTCATGACCTGAATGAATATCCCAGCCCCCCAAGCCCACCAAAAAAAAATTTTTACTCTCCAACAAAATTAGAAATCTCTGAAAATTAATATATTTTTGCCAGGAAGAGCAGCTTAGGTCAAAGCAAAACATCACATATACAGTAGAGGAAACAGTATGCCGAGAGCATCTGGTATACTCAGAAATAGGTTCATTTTCAGTTTGGGTTTGGGGTTCTTTTTTTTGGAGGAAGAATCATGGAAAAGTTTAATACAATTAATTAGTAATTGTTCAGCTGAACTGTAAGGAGGAAGAAATGGTTTGAAAAATGCATTCAACATTTTTTGTTGTTGTTGTTATAGGTAAAGGCCAAGACTGCTGTGACTAGAGTTTTAGAGAGCTCTCAATATACCAATAATGCAAAATTCTCTACCAGCACTGAGTGTAGGCACTGTACATCCTTAATCTTAAAATTTTAATATATACATATAGTTTCTGAAGTCTGTTAATATTAAAGTGTAATATCCTTTAGCATTCCAGTCAGACAAAGATGTTCCAGACCATTGGAGTGCAATATAAGGATTTATTACCTTTTCCAGAAAAGTTGTATATACTTATTTCAGTGACAAGACACTGAAAAGGAAGTTTTCATTTGAACTCTAAAATTGGATGCTATCTTAACATGTGAATGTACAACTACTGAAGCTGTTAATGTGTAACTAAGTGAAAGATACTTTGGAACCATAGCTTGAGTCTCTGCAGTTCTGTCAGTTATGAAATTGTCAAAAACTTGTGATTTATATGTGCCATTGTGAAACACTTAAATCATCCAGGAAGTCTTGTAGCATCCTTTCAGACTGTTTTGCAATGATATTTTTATTTTCAGGTGGAAAACTGAAGCAAAAAGAAATGAAAATTCCATCAAAATTAAGAAATTATATGCTGATGCTAAAGCGAAAATTTGTTCTCTCTGAAAGAGAACTATAAAGGAAAAATAGGAAAAAATAAAAGGAAGGAAGGGAGGGAAGGAGGGAAGGAAGAAAGGAAGGAAGGAAGAAAGGAAGGAAGGAAGGAAGGAAGGAAGGGACGGAGGGAGGAAGGGAGGGAGGGAGGAAGGGAGGGAGGGAGGGAGGAAGGGAGGGAGGGAGGAAACATCAGGCTGAAATAAAAGTGTCTAAGAAATAGAAATCAGTAACATACTTTAAAACGTGGCCTATGACCTGTTTGTAGCTCAGCTATCCCTCCCAAGAAATTACAATCTTTTAAGACTCTTGCTTACATGCTTTTCATCATCTGTTTATGAACTAATTATTTTACAGTTTTCTCCTAAATTTGTCCCTAGCAGTCTTCCCTGCTCATGGTGGGAAGCATGACCCTTTGATTTGTCATCCTGCTTGTGAAAATAAGGCTGCTTATGAGATTACACAACATCCCCCAGGGCACACACTAGGTGTACCTGAAAGTCATGCTCTGTATTTGCCTGAGGTGTTGGCTGCTCCTCCCATAAAGGGGCAGAGATTGCATCTGTTTGCAGATGAAATCTATATTATTGATTTCTAGCCATCAAGGTTCAGGCAGATACTGTTTGCTGAAACCCTAAGGCAAAGTATGAATTGCAGCACCAGAGAGACACCAGCCAATTTTTCTTGCTTCTGCCATTTTCTTGCATTACCACATACGTTTTTTATCCTGACTTTCTGCTTTAGAGACATATTTAAGTCATGTTTCATATAAACATGTTTTGTATGCTGAGATTTTCTTTGCTTTTCTAATTGCACTAGTCCTCCAGACTCTAGCAGTCTGTCAAAGGTGATCAAAGAAGGAGCTGAAAGGAGACATTTTAAAAGGGAATTACTGATCACAGAAATGGAAAAAAAACCCAACATTTTAACCACAGATAAGAGATATTATGTTATGCTAGAATTGGTAGAGGCAGAATAATTGTCTATTTTATTATTAAAATAAAAGTTTGCAATAATAGTGGGTTGTTAAAAATACTCTAATATCTCTTAGTGTTGTCTAATAAAAATTAAGCAGTGGCTTTCTGATAGCTTTCCAGTTGCTTTCATCAGCTCTTCAGACCTAAGGGCTCTTTTCTTTTTGGTATACATTTAATTCCTTTGCTGAAGTTTCTTGAACTGATTAGTTTTGAGGATACAATACCAGACTAAATGGACCGGTATTTATATTTTATTGGCTTGGAAAAACTAAACATGTTCTGAGGAAGAAAAATTGACAAAACTGGCAAAGATTAAAAACTTTGAAGGGCAAAACATGTAACTGGGACAACTTTTAGTATTTGTGTGAATCCTCCAGGAAGCCACCTACTTTGTACCAGGCTTTGTGCTGTGGGAAATGCACCCACACATCTCAGAATCCACCCTGAGCTGTCGGATGGTGCTCTCTGACCCAAGTGCTTGACAAGGCACAAACACAAACATATATATTTGCAACAAAAGCAGCCAACATTCTGGGAGATGTCAAGGAATGACTGACAGCTGCAGTACAGACAAGAAGCACAAGTCACAACAAAGCCAACATTTTCAAAATACTGCCAGATATCTTAATCTATAGTCGGGCACCTTAATTACTCAACCACAGATTTAATTAAAGGCATTAACAGTTGTGATAGTTCTCTAATTCTGAAAAAAAAAAAAAAAAGATATTCCATTTTGTTGCCTGAATGCAAGTGTAGAACCAAGCTTTTCCAAAGTACACAGACATTTTTAAGTCAGATATAATTCAGAAAGGCCAGCTTCAGACATGTCTGACAGTCCATCTCTGAAGAAATGCCAGATAGGAACTCACCCCTTATTGGTAACATCTCCTCTAGTTGGTAATTCAAAATTTTGAGAATTTTGGGTTGGATTCCTGATTATAAATATAATGTTTTAAAGCACAGGCTCACCATGTACTCAATATTTAGACTTCAGAGTAGACTCTCACAATTCTTTCAATCCTTCAATATCAGCAGTGCTGGAGGGAAAGTGCATTGTACCACCAAATGATTGTATGGATTTGAACCTAGCTTTACCAAAAGAAATCAATAAGAACAGAATTCCCAATGACAAATCTGTTTAGTTGCTTTTTTGATAAAGATTAATTCTTCTAAAAAACACAGCTACACAACAGAATTATGAAATACAGAATTATGAAATGCAACATTTCTCTTATTGCTTTTTATTTTGGGGGGTTTGGGCAGACTTCTTTGTAAACATGCATCCCTTATCCAATTTCTGATCTCAGTCAACAAAAAGTAACATTTAAAAATACAACAGCCTGAAACATAAGACAGAGCTACATATGGACCCTTTCCTTCTCCAGAATTAGAAATAACATTTAATTTTATGAAGGCAGTATGAAAGAACAGATGAATAGGCAGAAAGAGAGACAGACACATAAATAATTCTAAAACATGAGTAATGTTCTAAACCATTAAAAGAAGATTTCATCATTTTATCATATCTCTTTCCATTCAGTTGCATGATTCTCGCATTAGGAGGAGCTTCTCTTCAGAATTCCTCAGTGTTTTTCCCAAGAGAGCTTCAACACTGTGAAAGAAAAACTGACAGATGAGTTACAAAATAGTGAATTTTCCTTAATTAATACTGTCTGGTTAGCAATTATAGTGAATATCACAACACAGACATTTCTGGAGTTTGCAAACATTAATGATTTAATAGCCATTGTGATATGTATAGCCATTTTCACATGTGTTTACATAGCAGAAGCACCAAAGCTTGTTGAACTGGAAGATGATCAAAGTCATGTTCCTAATTAGGCAGTAAGCCAAAGGGAAAGGACGAATTGATAAACTCCTCACAGTATTCAAATACCCCATAAATGCTAACTAATCACAGGATTATTGATACAGAATAATTCACACTGGCACAGCAATTGAAGCTTTTATCTTAGAACTATAAAAACATCAAAATTTTCATCTTAGAAAATTTTTACCACAGACATTTAGGTGATTCTGAATATTAGTAGGTCTTATTTTAATTGTGTACAAAATGGAACCACTGAAAATTTGTTTTTGATTATTTTGAAGGGTTTCATCTGACAATTTTGGCAGCTTTCTTCTGAATAGTAGTACGATCTATGGCTACGGAGGCTTCTAACCTCACTATCATTTCAATGAAAGGAGAGTTAGGATTGCAATTTCTTTTTTTTTCAAGAGAAACAGAAAAAAATGTGAAACTCTTTCTCTTTAGGGGACAATGATGACTAGGGCTAGATGGCAGAATATTGGATTTGGCATTGTAGACATTCCCTCAGAGTCCCATGAAGGAAAATTATCTTTACACCCTCATCACTTGGGATGCTGGAAACAAATCGTTGAATGCTTTTCTCTAGAGTCACGTAAACCTTAGACCTACCCAGCAGTGCTTTTCTGAGGACAACTGATTTTCCTAAAATTGAGCTACCATGATCCTAAGAACACACAGCAACACAAAGAGGTGCTGTCTCAAAGCCAATTTTTTTTCTTTTATAGTTACTAATAAATGCACCTTTTCAGTTTGTTCCTCCATTTGCTGCATGATTAGATCAAATAGAGTTTATCCAATCCTTAGCTTTTGCTTAAGGCAGGAAATGTGCAATGGGAATATGGCCTTTTAGCCTCACAGTTACTTTTGACATCTTCCCTGACAACTGGAAGATGTCTTCAAATTTTTATTTTTTTTTTCTCTTCTGAAGGAATGTAAGATTTGATATGTCTTTCACAGTAAAACCCCATAAGTTTCATGGAACTATAGGAAAGTCATATAAATGTCTTTGGGGAGTTTTGTTTGATTTTCCCAGGGATATTCAAGAATCTCCCCCACAGCATCACAAAACAATGCTTTGAACATTCTCTTTGTTCATGGATACTTTGCTTTACCAATTACAGGCTTCATATGTATTTACACTGTAAACAAGAAAAAACAGAGCTGTGCCAAACCTAGGTGCAAAGCCATACTGTGCCCGCTTGCCACATTACAAGTAATCTTCTTTTCCTTTCTTTCCCAAGAGGTGATTTATCCAGTCCGACTTGGAACTGTCACTATTTGTTGTATCCCTTTTATACAGAAAACTTACCTAAAAACCTGAAACAAGCTGATCTTTCATGTTATCAGTGAAAATTTGGAACATGCAGCACCTTTCAGCCTGTTCTCTCAAGGCAGCTGTTCTGCTGGTGGTGCTGCTGCTGCAAGCCAGGGACTTTGGAGCTGCCAGGAATTGCTCATGGCACAGCAGGTGAACTGTGCCTGTATGTACCTGCAGTGCTTTGGAATGGTTGTTGTAAACCCTCTAGTGTAAACAGTTGAGAAAGTGTCTATTGGCAGAGGGCAAACACAACTAGCAAATGTTTCCTTCAGCAAGAAGATGGAGTTCTTGCCCAATCCTCTTAACATTTGGCAAAGTAGCCCTTCAGAAAAAAAGATTTCTTTTTTCCTTTCCTGTGAGAAGCGGCAAATATACAAGTTCACCACACCCCAAAGCAAACTTAGAGCCCATTCTATTTGACTGCAGCCATTTTTAGCTACACAAGAGAAAACACAATTTCATAATGCCATGCCATCACTTATTCACTCCCTCTTAGCAATCCCAGCTCATGAAGCAATTTAGGTCACACAGATGACTGCACTCAATCTCTCTACCAGCACAACTGATGTTTAAGAAGAACTCACCATTAATCACACTATATAATGTTCAGGTATGTGCATGTTACAGTACAGTCAGTGCCATGCACAAGCCTGTACATACTAACCATGGTTACAGTGTGGTCAGTGAAGTGCATGAACATGTACATTCTAACAGTGGTTAATTTAATGGAGGCATGTAAAATAATTAAGAAATAAAACACAAGGCATTTTAAGGAGATCAGTGAATTTTCTTTGATTTTTGTAAGGTCTGGGAGCAATGACAGAGCCTTGAACAACACATGGAGTGTGAAACTATTAATAAATTATACTGTTAATCATTTTTTATATATTATATAAAGGTGCATAGATACACATTAAAATTATTACCATGGTTATACAGCCATTCTGATCCCTCGGTTTAGCTCCCATGGATGGCACTGGAGTGCCCCACACTGATATCTCATACTTCTAGGCCACCAGGTTGGGTGTTCGTTGCACTTAGGTCCTCATGCAGGATGATGGATGAGAGGCTGGACGTGACCCAGCAATGTGCAATTGCAGCCCAGAAAGCCAAACATGTCCAGGCCTGCAGCAAAAGCAGCATGGGCAGCAGGTCCATGGAGGTGGTTCGGCTCCTCTACTCTGCCCTGGTGAGACCCCAGCTGGAGTGCTGCATCCAGCTCTGGAGTCCCCAGCACAGGAGGGACATTAACCTATTGGAGTGAGTCCAGAGGAGGTCACCAACATGATTAGAAGGATGGAGCACCTCTACCATGATGAAAGGCTGAGAGAATTGGGACTGTTCAGCCTGGAGAAGAGAAGACTTTGGGGTGACCCAATTGTAAATTTCCAGCACCTTTCTGGAGCCTGCAAGAAAGATGGAGAGGGACTTTTACAGGGGTATGTAGAGACAGAACAAAGAGAAATTACTACAAACTGAGAGTAGGTTTAGATTAGATATTAAAAATAAAAAAATATTCTTTACTGGAGGGTGGTGAGGCACTGGCACAAGTTGCCCAAAAAAAGCTATGGATGTCCCATCCTTAGAAGTGTTCAAGACCAGGCTGGATGGAGCTCTCAGCAACCTGGTCTAGTGAAAAGCACCCCTTCCCACATCAGGGGTGTTGGAACTAGATGATGTTTATGATCTTTTCTACCTCAAGCCATTCTATGATTCTATGAACCTATGATATGTCTGTGAGTCTGCAAGAAACACGTGTCACCCAGCTCAGGAAGAAATAATAGCTTTTTCCTTCACACAATTCAAAGCCTGAGGACAGGAAAGACCATCTTCCACTACCGTCCCAGTGATGCATCAGGCTGCAGAGCCAGGGCACAGAAAACATGCCCCAGAGGGTCTTGATGCAGCAGGGCATGTGGGTCTGCGACTGAGGGCTTCAACTGGGTTTGAAAAACTAGTGAGAATTAATGCTCCCATGAAGCCCACATTTCAGCAGGATTGCTTCACCAAGCATCAGGTGCTTGTGTACAGGTCAGAAACGTAGATTAGGCAAACTGTATGCAATAAGGAATTAATTTCCACATAGGCAGGTGTTTTCCATGAAAAGCAATATTAGGCAAAGTCTGAAAAGTACGCCTGCTCTGCTGTAGCATAAGATGAGGAAATCAAGTATGTAGAGAAGATAAAAAAGAAAAAAACCTGGTTGACAGTTGGCAAAAGTGTCTTGGAAGAAGTGGGAACACAAAAAAGGAGTGAGTGCCAAGACCAGGCAGAAGTACTACTGTTAGCAGTTTTTAACATGGCATATTCTATCTTGGACTGTGATGGGAGCATGGAGACTTTTGTGATAGATACCCATACAGTGTTGGTCATACTTGTAATGGACCATTCATTGTCTACCTCTTACAGCACTCAGTTTGGAAAGCCTCTCCCATGTCCTCAGAGAGTTCTTCTTAGTTAGGGAGCATCATGCATGTGCTCTGGACTGGGTAGTGAACCAGATGCAAATCTGCGTCCTGTTGCTCAGCCAGCCCCAGAACCCAGCATGACTCCATTTGTGGAGCATGGCCTTTTGCATCTTACAGTTCAGCAGCCTTCCACTTTTCCTCCAGCAGGTGCTCATCCAGTGCACGCACAGATCTACATGAAATGACTGTTGTTGATCCCACAAATGGAAGCCTCCAGAATTTCAGATGTGATTTCTATGCATTAGTCATGGTCGCTGACACAACCACTGTAAAGCTCCTGGGTTATCAGGTTTGTCTGCTCCTGTAGCTAAAGCTACTCAAGCAGATGGCTTTGTCTTGCCCTTTCTCAGCCTTGCAAGTTCCTGTTACACAGAAACAGTTTGTGAAACAAGCACCTGGGGCATGGGGACACTGCCAGAACAGCCTTGCTGTGGGTGCTTTTTGGGAAAAGGTTTCATCTCACACATTGGAAGCACAAACTATGCAAGATCATATTACACAGCTGTTCTGGATTCTTGAACCAAGAGCTGATGCAGGGAATGAGGAATGTAGAGGAATCCACCCTGCCTCTGCCATGCTTCTTTCTCTGTGACCAGTTCCTGTAAGGCATGCCACATCATCCATTCCTCGGCTCTGCCGGCAGAGACCCAACTGTCTTCAGCCATTGAGGACTATGCAGTTCAGAGTCAAGAATCAATGAGAAGAGGTGTTCTGATGGACCTCAGGCTTACGAAGAGAAAAAACTGCTAAGGGACAGTTGACTGCAGAAACCATGGACTGATGGAGGGAGCAAGGCAAAAAGCAGGATCCCAACCCTGGTCTCCAAGAGAGCAGAGTTTGGGCTGTTCAGAGAGTTATTTAGAAGATTTGTATGGGATAAAGTTCCGGAAGGACTTTGAAGTTTTATTTTTAAAAGTCATCTTTTCTGAGCTCAAGGATGGTCCATCTTCATAAATAGGTATAAAAACAAAGGTGGCAGTAGGACTGCCACTCCTCTCTAAACTCAAGCATAAAAAGGGAGCAAACAGGAGGTGGAAACTGGGACAGGCAATCCAGGAGAAATACAGGTACACTGCTTGAACATGCAGGGATGAGCTTAGGAAAGGCAGAGCCCAACTAGAGTTAAATCTGGTGTGGAACATGCTGGACAACAAGGTCTTTGACAGCAACAAAAGGAAGACAGGGAAAAATGGGTGCCTGCTGCTGGATGGGGCAGGGGACGTCATGACAAAGGACAAGGTAATCAATGGGCCAAGGGACTGAATGTCTTCTTCAGTTTGATCTTCACTGGTTTTGTCCTTCATCAATCCCAGAGCCCTGAGACCAGTGGAAAAGACTGGAACAAAAAAGACTGCCTTGTTGGAGGAGGAGGATCATTTAGGGAACCTGTGAATACACTGGGTGAACACAAGTTGGATGCACCAACTGTGCAGTACTGAGGGAGCTGACCAATGTCACCAGAAGGCTACTTCCCATTATCTTTCAAAAGTCATGGCAATTGGCTAAAGTTCACGAGGACTGGTAGAGAGCAAATGTCACTGTCTTCAAGGAGGGTGAACTACAGGCCAGGCAGCCTCATCTCGGTCACAGGGAAGGTGATGGAGCATGTAATCCTAGAAAACCTTTCTAAACACAAGAACCACCAGAAAGCAGCTGGGAGTAGTCAGCAAGAATTTGCAAAGGGGAAAAAATATCTGATCTGATAGCACTCTACAACGAAACTGGGGAATGGTGGATGTTTATCTTGACTTTAGCAGGGCTTTTCACACTGCCTCTTATAACATCATTGATGACCTAGATGCTGGGACAGAGGGAAGGCTCAGCAAGACTGCAGATGATATAAGGTTGAAATGAGTGGTTGATACACCAGAGAGTCATGTGCCCATTCAGAGAGATATGACCAGATCAGGCTGAAGAAAGGGGCTAGCAGGAATCTCACGCAGTTCACTAAGAGAAAGTACAAAATCTTTCACTTGGGCAGGAAAAGCCCCATGCACCAATAGACTCTGGGAGCTGACCAGCTGAAAAGCAGATCTGCAGAGAAGGACACTAGGGGACTCTGGTGGACAATAAGCTGAGAATGACCCAACAATGAGTAACTGTAGTAAAGAAGGTCAAGAACCTTCTGAGCTGCACCAACAGGTCAAAGGATGTGACCCTGCCCTCTGCTCCACTTAAAATTGTGCATAAACAACCAACTGAGGTGTAAAGAACTGGAGGGGTCAGACCAGAGACCTCCAGAACTCATCTATTTTGTCATTCTAGAAAAACAGAATTAGTAAGAAAGCATACTTTTTAGTCTGTCCACATGGAGTAGAAGAAATCAGCGTTCCAGTTTGCACGGCAGCATCTTTCCTATCAGCTCATCCACTGATTTTAAGATAAAGCTCAGAAGAACTTGCTTGGCCCATAGTTTTCAGTGAAATGACGCAGTCACAGCTCTCTCAGGCCTTTTCACTGCTGTAATGGAAATGACACCACTGAAGTGGATGTGACTATAAAATAACTAATTATGTGCTGCTTTTCACAGAGGAAAAGAAACCAGTGTTTTCAGAACTAACATGGAAAACTGTGATGATAAGTTTAAAAATACTTCTGGTAAGAAATACGATTGAAAAGAATGCCAAAGCATGGCTAAAACTGCTTAATTAGATACATTCTGTTCCATTTTGTGGTATTTATTACCTTTGTCATCCAGTGTATTAATATAGACTCTGAAGGTCAGACTTCAAAGTCTTGCTTTAGCTTCTTTCATTGCTCAAAATGGCCTGGTCTCGATACCCTCTGCCAAATTCCTTCCTTCAGAGGGTTTATCAACCATTTATGAAATTTATATTTGGCCTGTGATTTTTCTTTTCTAAAGCTGGGAGAGATATGAAACTCATCCAATTTTAATTAGTACTTTAAATGGGTCATTATCATATCTGAAATATCTGAATGAGATTCTTGGAGCTGGCACATCTTCTCAGAGGGTAGCATATCAGATGCTTTACATAACATGGTTACAATGAAGAGGGAGCTCTATAATTTTCCCCAAAGTGGTGCAATGCAGAAGGATGCATACTAGATGAGAATTCCCTGGGGAGGCCCAGTGCAAACAAGTGCCTATCATGTCCATGCATTTCAAGGACATTTTGTTTCTTCACTAAATATAGAGGGCATCAACAAAAGAGGCTGAAGCTTGGACTCATGCCTCACATCAGAGGCTAAGACAAACCCTCACTACCTTCCTCTGCAGTCACTGGGGAAGGAGTAGCAGCATCTCTCCAAGCCTCTGCATGAGACACAGCACAGGTCCCGGCCACCTCCTTGCAAAAGTGACTTCTCCTTGCTAGTGAAGAAATCCTGAAGAAAACAGGCCTGACAGCCTTTTCATGTTCTGCCTACATACATACATGTGGTTTTCCTCCACTACTTTTGGTCTTTTCATGGTGTTTAGTCTTTCTTACCTTCCTGCTTTGGATAGAGAATTAACATTCAGTGCCAGCCTCTACTGAGGATCAGATTGCTTTTCAGAAGTCCTTTTAAAAACCACCAGGCAGTAAGCAAGCCACATCAACTATGATGCCTTCCCACCATACCTTGTGATATCCTTTGGGGGACCTTGATCCTGGCACTCTTATTTTTACCCATATTGGATTCCCAGCTATGCTGCCAAAAATGGTTAAAAATGAACAGGGAGAGTTTTGGTGCAGACAAGCTTCCACAGCTTGGCTCCTGCCTGCTCATTTGAGTAAACAAACATTGTGTGACCCCCTAATGATCTTAGTATATTCTGCAAAGAACAAGTATTTTTTACTCATGCTTATTTATCTCATATTTAGTTACTGGATGGCAACCTCCAAAATGAAATGTTGCTGTATGCTGCATACAGAGGAGAGTAAATAATGTGTCCAGGACGGTTCCCTGCAGCCCTCTAACAAAAGGAAATGTGAGCAGAGGTACACCTTGACCAGCTGGAGTATTTAACTGTGTTTGCAGAAGCTCAGGTTGCAGCCTGTGTAAGAGCTTTTGTTGAGAAGTAGATCAAGCATCAGTGGCTGCTATTCACTGGTGCGTATGGAATTAAAGAGAGTGACAGGTCAGAAAAAAAATGAAACAACAACAACAACAAAAAAACCCACAACAAAACAACAGAAAGAGAGAGCACATGGGGCAGAGCAAGCAACAAGGGCTGGTTGATGTTATCACTCAGCTGCAAACAGCAGAGCAGGGGAGGGAAAGGAGAGCTCATCCCAGTTAATCCAGCCTGCTGCAGATTCAAAGGGCCTTTGCTTTCCTTTTAACTCCAGTTCCCAGAACAGTGAAACAAAGAAGAAAAACAAATAGAAGGGACTTGGAAGTGGGCAAGGCAAATGAAATACAGTAACGGTAGAGTGAGCAAGGAAAGAAAACTGAAAAACATGTTCTCATGCAAAACTGATGGTTAGATTTCCACCTTGAACAGCAATTACCTGTTTCTTCCAAAACAAGTTTAGTTGTGTTCGAGTTAGGAGTGGTCTCACCTTCTCCACACTTACCAGCATTAGAATACACAAAACTCAGCAACAACTAATATTTCAAACCTGAATCCAGCCAAGCACATAAACACAGCCTTAAACTGAGGCACAAGGTTAGTCCCACCAAAGTCAACAAGCTATTGATTCAATTAAATTTTAACAGGTACTTGAATGTTTTGCTAGACTGAGATCTCCCAGATGCTTTTACTTGCTAATTTCCCAAAGTGCTGAACAAATGATACACCCAATCCTCCTCCTAGGCAAAGTCTGCCTGCCAGCTGCGCTCTGCCTTGGGAAGCTGCATGCACACACATCCATTGGCACACGTCATTGCTGCAGTAGGTTCTCACCTGGGACTACCTGTTTGGGACACTGCCCTCTCAGCTCCTCTTCAGCCAAACTGAGATGAGCCAGGGTGGCCTGAGGGGTCCAAATACAGACTGGGCCTTGCTAAGCCAGTTTGCTTCGACTGATGAAGGTCAAAGATCCTGAAATGTCTACGAGGGCAATAACATCTATCTTGGCAATGATGCTGGAGATGGCAGCCTCTCCATCCCATGTGCCTGAGCCCCAGGGAGAGGCACATTAGCTCCCAGAACGATAACAGTAATTTTTTTTCCATCCAATAATCATGGGAATAAAATACAGACCATTCTTTTCCTTGGGGAGAGAATACATTTGCTTGACTTCATATTCACTTTGTCTCACAAATTGTCAATGACTCCCAAGAGAGAGTTGATGTGAGTGCCTCTTCTTCAGGTTTAAATGCAGGGCGGCGTCTCTGCTGCCAGAAGTCTCTGCTTTGGAGTTGAGCCATGAAGTAGTTAGTCCAAGATACTTAATGCTCAACTGTACTTGAAAAAATGAACGATTTCCAACCACAGGAAAATTATTGTAGGAGTGTACAAAAGGTGTAAGTTCCATTCATTCACAAGGCTGCCTGTATAAAATTAAGAAAGTTGCACAATTCCCTTAAGCTATTCATGTCCTGGGCTTCAAAGCTTGTGCAGGAAACACACCTACATAAATACATGGATTTCTGAAGCCTCAGGTTAAAAATGTAATACAAGGTTATTTGATGTATTATGTTCAGTCTAGTAATTCTGTACCATGGTAGGTAATTAAAAATGTCAAGTTGCTAGGGGAAATTTAAACTATCCATCTCAAAGAAATACCCCCACCATGACTCAGCATTGGCTTTGGGCATAGCCAAAGTAGGGAATAAGATTGCTGAAAGGCAAATCCGCCATAGGTTAGCAGTGAATATACCACAGCTTTGAAAAATCCATAAATGTCTGCTGAATTCTTGATGCTTTAGTCAGGGCAAATGAAATAAATCTTAGAGTAGATGCCCTAATTGCTTGTTTCCAGTGACTGCACAAGGAGCTAGGGCTTGGCAGTCTGGACAAATTTCTCACCCCAACATGGGACTCAGGCACCATGAGTTGCACTGCCTGCCCATGTCTTGTAGTGGGTGGGAAAAAAAAAAGGCTGCTGGGGGACTGAGGATGGGGTAAACTGTTTTTTGTAACTTTTTCAAGGAAGCAATCAAACTGAAAAAAATCCTTAATGCATTGTTATTTACTCTAAAACTATTGAGGAAATCTAGATTGTTTCTGTCTTTGGCTATTAAACTTGATTAATATGGCCAAACAGATGCAAATGTAGCAGTGAAGTGTTTTAAAAGTACTGTTCTCCCTCTCTCTGTTATTTTCCAAATTACTTTCTTCCTTTCTGACTGTATTACATTAGATTGTATTTCAAAGACCACTAACCAGGCTAAGTGACCGCAGCTTGCTGGGGGAGCTGCAGTTTCAGGGAAGCACACAGTGCACAGCCCCACTTAGGATGAGGTGGGGCATTCCAGGTGTAAGCTCCCCTGCGACTTCTCAATGGAAGAAATACATTTTCAGAAAGTCACTTTCTGAAATGCTGATTGCCTCGCACTTGCACAAGGCTTTCTAGAAGGGAAAAAAGCGATCCTGGAACTGCTGTTCATCTTTCACACCTGTTAATTCTCAAATCAGGCATTATAAGGATTAAGAACAGGACTGAAGAAAGTGTAATGGGAATAAGGATCTATCAAGCCTATGATCTCTAGCCTCACTGTAGCTGATTGCTGCTGAGCCATCATTCATTCACAATGTCTCCAGTTTCCTGCACCAGCAGGTGCCAGTCCAAGATCAAAAGAAATCAAATCAAGGACACTTTTTCTGCACTTACTGTGAACGTGGAGAGGTATCAGGGTAATAAAGAAATGTGAATAAAGATAGCTTCTTTCCCTTTTTTTCCTGTGAGTTATAGTGTGACTCAAAGCACTTAAGAGAAATACACACAGAAAATAGAATAACCTTCAGCCAGACTCAGCCCTTTGCTTGCAGAAACAAGGGTTTGCTTGATGTTGTTTTCCTATCCAAGGCATTGTCAAGACCTATTTGGACTGTCTTGTCCTATAGAAATAACTGTGTGCTCTGCAGGGCAAAATAATATTAATCTTCGGCACTGCCGGAGTGCTTAACATTTTACCAGGGCTTCACTAATATAAACTGAACTGCAGTCATAACACTGATATGTGAAGTAGTGAGCTGACAGCAAGGTAAGATAGCAAGCACTGTTTCCCCCCTCCTACCGATTGATAGCAGCCTCACTCAGAAATGACATGTCAAAACAAGTATCCATGGTCATAAATCTGGACAGTGGTCTCAATGTAGTGTACTGATGCTTTTTTTTTTGGTAAAAGTCCCTTAGGAAAAAAAAAAACAGAAACAACACTTACTGTGGGTAAAATGACCTTGAAAAACAGAAGCCTGGCAGGTGCAGAGGAATACACCTCCTAAAGAGCTTGGAGGAACAAATCAGTCACAAACGAAACAGATTAAAAGGCAGGGAGGACAATAAGGGTAGATTTATACTGAAGGGTTTGGTCCTGTGAAGATACATGGACATGGTGACCTCTGTACTGGGGCTGGGCTCTGCAAAGCATCGTGCAGCTCCTCTGGGGCCTTACCTGACACGCCCAGCTGCTCAGATGCAGGTTAGACAAACTGTGCCCATTCTGACAAAGCCTGAATCATCTGGTGAGGGTAAATACCCCTCTGGAGGGTATTTTTTGGGAAAAACATAATAAAATACATTCTTCATCCCTCTCTCAAATCAATTGACACCCATAGAACAAGCAGGGTTCACAATGGTAATATATGTTAGTTAAGTACCTTGGGAAAATGTCTCTGTATTAAAGCTACATAGTTAAATCTGTGAAGTTAAAAACTGACAGCTGTCTCAGGTGGGATGTTTCTGTTTTCCTTACATAATCCATAATAGTAGTGCTGACAAATAACCTGTTAGAAGATATAAAAAGAAAGTTTAAGCTTCGTGAATTATTACTGATTACAATGGCTATTTGGTCATGGTCTTAAAACTGAATGTTTCTTAAAAACTTCTTTTCTTTACTTTAAGGGTCTACAACTTCTAAAACCTTGCTTTAAGACCATTTGGCTAAGATATCTCCTGTAGCTCTGAGGAAAGAGCTGGATGTAGAAAAAGGCGGGTGTTAACAGTACTGGAGTGCAGAGTTAAAATTGTTCTCCCCGTTTCTATAATATTGAATTCTGCTGCAAGAACAGTGTAGCTTTTTGTTGCCAAGCATAAGACAAGGCATTCTGTTCAGTGAACAGGCTGCCTATCACACACAAAAAGCAGAAGGATAACATCTGCATTTTGCTAGGATCAGGGCTTAATCTGACACCACGAAGAATGTCTAACTAAGCCTTTTTAATTTGTTTGTTTGCACTGCAAATGGAATATTCTTGTGTCAACTCAATTAAGCTCTTTATACATGCAGGATTCAACAAGCAGTCATCTGGTAGATTTTAAATCCTGTGCCAGGCTCCTCATGAAATTAATCCCCAGTTCCTTAGGAGTTTCCAGACTGTTTTCTCTCATAGCAGAGCTGGACTGATAGGAAGTGAACAAGCTACAGGTTTTTATCTAAATTACTGAGCTACCACAACAGCATGCAAGGGAATAGCATTTGCTAAAATCAAACAATCAGGACAATTAAGTTGGTCGATTTTCCTCTTTTGAAAAAAAAAAAAAAAAAAAAGCTGTTACCAAACCTCTCTCTCCAAGTCACAGGGCTGCACTCTGTAAATAAGGCCACCATCTAGTCAGTGGGTTTGCCTTTCCTGTTGAGATATCACTATGTTGCTGCTGTGAAAGCATGGGAAACCAGGTAATTTTTTAGCTAATTTTTCTCTTTGCTAGTTAAGACCCTCTCATGTAAGGCCACTTCAGTTGACTTGCTGAAGCATGCAATTGCTCCCTGGTAAGTTTTGTGAAGGAAATATTGTTATCTGTTAACATGAGCTATATCATAACATTTAATGCTATGCTTAATAAGCTTATCCTCAAGTTAAGTGATTATATGAAAATCTCAGCTCATTAAAATAACAAATATTAGCTTTGTCAGACATCTCTGCTGTGGAGGAAGGCTCACAGACCATGAAATAAATAAAAATAATTTACACTACTTTGTACTTTAAAAACAAACAAACAAACAAAATTGAGACCCAAATTTCCATAATAATTTCCTATTTTTATATCTATGTTCTTTTATTTTTTAAGAAACTTCTCAAAGGGCATTGGGGCTATGCTGAAAAACATTAAATTCTTTTTTCTGTTTATTGCAAACTAGTGTCACATGCTTTTTACAGTGGTATTGCTACTGTTTGTAAAGGGGCGAGATGATGTACTTTGGACAAATATCCTACAAAATGTTTAAAGTTTCATTTTCTTTTATATTCTTATACTTAAAAAAATCAGTTTCGTTTCTGGAGTTATTTAGACTTTATTCTCAAAACCTTCATGGGCACTTTCATTTCTGCCCAAATCCCTTTATTATCCTGCAAATGCCTTTTGCAATTTAAGACTATTTCCACTTTTGAAAAAGATTTATTCTTGCTATGCATGGGTACTTTGTTTCTGTGGACACAGGAATGTCCTTCTAATGCTGCGTATTTTTACAGCGAAGCTGGATGAGGGGAGAGTGACCACAGAAGAGGCAGTACAGACACACCTAGGCTGAGTACAATTTTTTTGGCAGCTGTTTGCTCCTGCTCCCCTTTGCCAGTTCACCTGATACAAATTCTGCCTTTAGTTTCAAGTCTTCTATCAACACAGAGAAGAATGACTGCAGAAATTACCTACTTCTTACCTGAAATTATTGTAAGCCTTTTCCTTTGTGCTACATTTTTCTCCAGTCCTTACCTGACCTGGCTGTGCAAATTTTAGCATGTTTTCCCTTTGTTTCTCCAGCCCTCTCCTGCAGCACTTTTCACACATTTAACATCACCCAGCCTAAGCTGTCATCACACTTCAACAAGCCCATTATGAGACTTGATTTACCGTGTCCAAACTGGCTTCTCTGTGACTCATATTATAGCCTTAGGAACTCTCATTTTCTGGTACCTGGGATACACAGGAAAGGAGGCAGAAATGTTTCAGTCTGCGTTAAACTGCTGGTTAGTAACTTAGCAGGTTATATGCACCTAACAAGTCTGAGGTATGTATTGACAGCTGTCTTCTACAACTGATACCTTGAGAAAAATGCTTCTCAGGGCTGCTTTGAGAACTACCTATATTTAGAAGAACTCTAAAGGTAAAAACAGTTACTAAATTAATTCTGTATGGGCATCATACCAAGGACTTTTGTTTTCTTACAGCCATGCCACTTCCAACAACAGGTGACAACAGAAGAACGTGAGAGATCAAAAGTCATATCTCCAGGTTGAAAATAAGACTAATGAAAAATGTCATATGATTGTCTGGGGAGGACCTTTCACTCTCTCATAAAACCCTGTAAAATTTGAACATAAATAACATGACATAAACATCACTTACCTGAGACAGAAAGACACGCTAGTGATGCTAATCTGAAGGACTTCCTGTTCTTTTCATCCTTTTTGCTTTTGGTCTTACTAAATACACTTATTCTAGGCAGACCTCAATTACCTTTAATGGGTGTTTTAGGTGATGTTAGAGGCAATCTTGTAAGAAGTACCTAGAGAATTTAAGAGAGAAGTCAGATTTAATAATGAGCCATAGTATATTTGTAGCTCAGTGAAATATCTGTGCTGAAAAACTGCTGTGGTTTTAGTGGAAATTCAAGCAAAAATGCTGCTATCTTCTTCTCAGCTGTGCATATGTTGTCCCTGCAGCAGGCCAATATATCTACTGAGCTCTTTGAAAGCAAAGGATTTACCATCCCTGAAAATGACAGACTTGTCCAAATAAATTTGTCCAAGCAATTATCAGGACCAGCTTGAAATAACAGAGGAAAAAAAAGGCTTCTTCCACAGAATTTCTTCCTCTTAAGATCTGCAGGAAGCCTCTCACGGCATCACTTTGGACACCTCCTGACTCTCTCCTCCATGGATTCTTCCCAAGAGGTTTTCTTTTGCTACACTCACTTCTCCAACTCAGAACCATCATGGGGGCAAAACAGATGGTAGTGGATCAAGGGTTGGACTTGATGATCTCAGAGGTCCTTTCCAACCTGGCTGATTCTATGATTTTCTGGTTTTGTTCAGGACTTCTGGCTTGCCCAGCATCCAGAACCCATGGAGGTGCTCATTGGGGAGGAAGATTACTCTTCAGTAGCCCTTCCAAATTGGAAGTGTGTGGGGGTTGATTTCATAGATGATCTGTGTTTCTGCTGTTTGCTTGACATGCTCAGGATGTCTGACTTACTATGCAGAATCAGAGCACATACAGTAGGTTTGATACTCCCAGATATATTAATCCTATCATGTACATACTGCACTGAAGACTGCAAAGGTATTTCTGTCATCTATCCTAGTGGGACCTGAAGTGACCTTCCCAAGGGTCAGTGTCTAAAACTTAGTTAAATTTTCATTACTTTTCATGGAACCAGACAGCAAACCCTCAACAGAACTCAAATTCAATCCTCAATTAGTCATCTCACTCCTTCTTCCAATGGGTATTTGTTCATAGCAAGTAACTGGTAGGGCAATAAGTGTGGTTTCTTCCTATCATACATCCAGCTCCACTGCACAGTTTCTTTCATGCTGCCACACTGGAAAAAAAGTGAGGGGAGCTTTTTTATTTTCGAGAACAGTCCTCCAGGATATAAAATAGTTTTTCTTGCCTGTATTATCAGAAATGACACAGTTCACAAAAGTCAGCAATGACTTTTTTTCCAGCAGGTTGCCAATGGTTTCTAATTTGCAAGGCATCTAAAAATATTTCATCTACAGAACCTATTTCAAATTTTTACTCTCAAACCCTGTCACTCTTATAGATTTTAGGGGCAAATATCTGAAAGGCTCTGCATTAAAAACTGACGTTGCCACATACCACTTTATTAATATTTTGCCTTTGCAAAGGATGCCAAGGACTAGAATAGCAAGAACTGACTAGCCTGGCTCCATCCTTTTGACACCCTCGCTTCAGATGCTTATATACATTATATGCATAAGATCCACTCTCAGTCTTTTCTTCTTAAGGGCTGAACAGGCCCAGCTTTTGTCATAACACAGGTGCTCCAGTCCCCTAATCATGTTTGTCGCTCTCCTCCTGGAGCTCCATGTCTCTCTTGTAATGGGAATCCCAGAACAGGACACAGCACTCCAGATGTGGCCTCACTAGGGCTAAGTAGAGGGGCAGGATCACCTCTTTCGACCTGCTGGAAACCCTCTTCCTAATGCACCCCAAGATGCCATTGTCCTTCTTGGCCTAAAGGGCTCACTGCTGGCTCATGGACAGCTTTTTGTCCACCAGGACCCCCAGGTCCTTCTCCACAGAGCTGCTCTCTGGCAGGTCAGCCCCCAGCCTGTACTGGTGCATGAGGTTATTCTTCCCCAGGTGCAGAATGCTGCATTTGCTTTTGTTGATTTCCTCATCCTTATTTCACAGAGACAAGGCTAAAGCTCCCCTGACACTGTGGCACCCCTGCTGCTCTGCAGTCCAGTATAACTGACTGAGGTGACCAGGCTGGCCAGAATGCTCGACAGAGAGGAGCATCACAGGGATGCACAGGAACCGGGTGGGCACCGCATTTGATCTATCCCTGCCAGAAGGATTATTCCCAACCTGGCCCCACAGTCCCTCCATGTCGGCAACAAGGAAAATTAAAGATGCTGATACTCTCCCCACAGCGTCACGAGACGGTCTGACACATCATCTTCAGCTAGCGAAACAAGCCCAGTTAACCACAATGAGGCCTCTGCAAACACAAGCAATAGACAAATGCCCTGCATTCTGGAGAGACAATTAAATCTCATGCCCTGTAAGCTCCTGTTATAATCACTTTTGATATGCACTGTGAAACATTCACCTGGCTTTGATCCTTACCTCTGTCTGCTGTTTGTGGTTGAAGAACAAGTGACTTTTATTCTGGACTAAAAAAACAGCTTTGTTCCAGACCAGATGTCTCATTCACTGCATATGTCATCCCTGCTATTAAAGAGCCAAGAAACAGCAAGTTTTGGTGTAATTTTCAAATAACAGTGAGATGTCAAGATATTACTTAGATAAAACATTAAACAGTTTATCTGCTTCAGTCATAGCAAGTGTTGAGTTTGTGGTGGGTTTTTTTCCAGATAGTGAGCTATATTGTGCTTTCTCTCCCATCACTATTACTAATTCCACTGACTTCAGAAGAAGGTTTCACATCTATGCTTTAACGAGTGAAATTTTAAACTAGCACATGGATATGTTGCATATTTGAGGGACTTAGCTGGTTTAACACTTTAATTCTTCTAATGTCTTCAGATTTTCCTGTCTCTGATGCATTGAAAGCAAGTCCAAGCTTTCAGTAAGTAATTTATGAGTCTCATTTTTTGGGGGAAAAGATTTTTACTTTGGGTTTCCACATGAACATTTTATTACCTGGATGTAAACAGAGAATGTATCCTTCCATATTTAATCCAACTGCTACATCACATAACCCACCAACTGATTTCTCCTTTTCACTCATCACAAAAGAACTGTAACATCATCCTTTTTTGCTTTCATAATACCTATTTTGGATATGTATTGATCTTTCTTGCAGTGACAGTTCACTGTCATTTCAAATATAAGTCCTCCTCAAATGTCACTTTTGAGTGATCCATTTGTGATTCCACTCAAATGGGTAAAATTTAGATTTTAAGATACGAAAACAGATTGTCTCAGTGGCTCCTAATCACATAGTTATATGTAAACCTTTGTTTCATCTTAAGCTGTGTGACTGTTATAAAAGGGTAAATAATTATGGTCCAGGTCTACAGAAGTACCTAAAGAAGAACCTACACAGAATCAGGATTTTCATCACCAGAGAGACATACTCCCCAAACTGCCTTATTGCACAAGGACTAGGAAAATTTTTGATGTCTCATTTAGTTATACTTTAACATGTGCAAAGTGCTGAATCTGTCTTGGAAGGAAATCACTGTTCCTCATCCATGGGTGGCCAAATCCACCAACCAAGCTTCCCACTGACAGATGGGAACTCTGCACACTGCGTCACTGCCACATCTAATATGCTTTGCTTGTGGGTACTTGGGGACATCTTGGGGCAATTTCAGCCACAGGTCCAGAGACAACCTCATCAACCCTGCACAAGCCAACACCAGAGCTAGACCCACCAATGAGTGAGGAGAAAGGCATACGGGCTGCCACTCTGCACTGTGTAAAACTTTGCTTATGGATCTGAGGCATAGCATAAATGACAGTGTCATTTTATAACTGTGTTGCTGGCCCAGTGTTAAATGGAAATTAATATCTATTTTTAAAAAGTTGCATATTCAGAAGAACATAACAGAAAAAAGAATCAAGCAGAGATCTCCAAACCCTGTCACCTCCAAAACTGTAAAAGGTCAGAATTTATTATTATCCTCTCTGAAGGGTCCTCCTCTTGACACAGAAGAGCAAACTATTAATAATGGGTAATACATCCCGGCCACAAACAGCTCTTATGGCTTTTACTTTGCTTTGTAATCTGTTTCCACAATACATAAGTGGAAGAAGCAGATAAACCACTTTTTTTTTTTTTTAGAAACCATAAATATAAGTAATTTGTCTTCTTTCCTAAAGCATTTAGAAACTAATCTGCCTCTCATTTTGCTTCTGAGCGCTTCTGTTTAAATTTTTTTGAGCTCTCTTTGCTTTATCTTTAGTTACCAGCTTCGGTGAGCACATGGTGTTTGAAATTTTAAACCAAGACAAATTCCCTATGTAAAGTCCAGCACACAAATTCACAAATGAAAAATGTGTCCACAGCCCAAGCTTAAGAAGAGGATTTTTTTCTCTCTTTTGAAATGTTCAGGGAGTATTTTGCTTCATGCATTAAAATAAGAAAAAATGTTGAAGTTTGAGTACAAACATACAATTTACAAGGAGTTCACTTTTCTGAAATATGTGTGTGGAACTGTGGTGTCCTCTCAGCTAACATGAAGCAGGTGCTGCTTCCTCTGTTTCTCTTCCATGGAAAATAAGGACATGTTCAGCCAAGCAATCTGTCAATAACTGTAAGTTTTGACCTAAACCTCATAGAAGAGTGGCTGTATAGAACAGTGAGGGATACACATAAGTGGGCTGCCCTTAAGCTATATTCCAGGGGATGACAGTAATACAGCCAGTAGAGACACTGAGGATGAAAATATTTGAAGTCCAAAATCCACAGCTGGCTTGCATTCTACTTGCTAGTCCATATCACAGGTATCCTCACTTCTGCTAGTAAGATAAATTTCAGACCATCACTTTAATTTTCTTATATAGTAACCATACAGGATTAAGGCATATGCCTTAATGTGCCTTATGTCTGCGAAATTAACACACCTGCATAAGAAAGTTTATGCGCACCTGCTGGATTACGTAATTGAGTGTCTGTCTATTTTTGCTATAGGTTGAGATTTTTATTTGAAAATCTTGGTTTTGAAATCATTGGGAAATTTTCTGCAGACAGACACAGTTTCGGAAATAATTACCTTAATGGCCTTAAGCTGAAGGAGGGAAGGTTTAGATTAGATATTAGGAAGAAATTATTTATGATCAGAGTGACCAGGCATTGGAACAGGATGCCCAGGGAGGCTGTGGACTTCCCATCCTTGGAGGTGTTCAGGGTTGGATGGGGTTCTGGTCCACCTTATCTAGTGAAAGGTGTCACTGCCAATAGCAGGGGGGTTAGAACTGTGTGATCTTTCAGGTCCCTTCCAACTCAGGCCATTCTGTGATTCTGTGAGTCTATGACCATCTAGAGCAACATAGCAAAACATTTGAGTTACCTTTAAGAACTGTAAAGGAAACTTTTTATTCTCCAGCACGGATTAACATAGTATACAGTTCAAGAAATAAATACATTCAGTTCCAGGACTTCTAGTCATTCCCCATAAAGAGGATAGTCTGCACAGTCCATCAATCAAGCTATTTCTTATTTCTAGAATTCCTTTTACAGTGCTACTTGCTCAAGAATTGATGAAAGACCACTTACAAAGGATAACAGACTTGTAGCTTGGAGACAGGATGTTTGCTTGCCATTTTTTTCAGACATTTAGGTACTTTATTTTTCTCGTTCTTCAGCTAAAAATGCCAAGACACAGGATGGATGGGCAAGAATGAAATTTGACGCAGAAATGTGAGGAGTGTTTTGTAGAAAGCACAACACTATCAATAATCAATAATCTCTTCCAGAAGAAAAACTGATTCATTCATATTTTAATTAGCAATCCTAAATCAGCATTATATATCTCAAATCATTCTACATTAAGATGGACACTATGCATAATTAGTCAAAATTCAAGGTATAGGTCTGCAGGTCACATTTATCCTTTATACATTAATATCCATTTATAATCAGAGGGAGATCAAGGGAATCAGTACAGATTAGAATTTGCTAGGGCAGAGCTTTATGTATTGTATTTACTTGTACAACAGTGATTTGACTTGCCATGAGTAATTAACTACAGGGTTAGTGTTTCAAAACTAGAGCTGTAGTCACATAAGCTTCAGAAACTCACAAAGCTGTGTGTGTAAATGGCTAATAGGTGCAACTGCTGTGACTCCAGCAGGTGGTTCCCATTCTGAACCTAGCATGATCCTGCTCTTCAGTGACTGGTAACTACCCAAACAAGGCGCCCAGACAGAAGATGAAATCCTGTCAGTACTGTGGCAAAGGCCAAAACTGACATCAGCACAGCCAGCATTTTGTTTGGAACATTGTATTTATGTTCTTAAAAGGGAACATATTTAATTTTCTCTTTTAAGACATCATTTGCAGTGCAGAGGTTGTGTAATGTGTACTGCCCCATCCACAGTAACCTTCCTGTGGTTACTTCTTCCAGTAAATACCTTTGAGGCAAAGGCAAAAGTTGAAAACAAACCTTTGTTTGTGATGACTGTACAGCTAAAACAAGAATCAACAGAACACAGTGAATTCAAGGTAGGGGAATGCTGAAAGAAAACCAGACAAATAATAATGTACCTGACTGCTCAAATATGGTCAAACTGAAAGCCAGTCTAGTTTTCTCATTAAATCACTCAGTTAGATAGAAAATGTTTTCTCTCCCTATGAACAAGCTTGACATCGTCATAGCCTCTAAGGCTATTACTAGAGACTGGTAATGCACACATATGGGCCATTACTCAAAAGTTTACTTGGGGAAGATAGGAAAGTGAATCACAGAAGGGAAACATAAAACTTTTCATATAATACCTTCATCACGTATATTTTAAAGGGGTCCATTCCCAAGTTATTAATTGTTTGGGACATGTGGGACATTAAAATTAAACTACAGATTGTCAAACTCTCTTGAATTTTCAGTATGCACACAGTATGATCTTTGTAGGTACTTTGAGTTAAAGTCCCTATACTACATGTTTCTAACTGTTACACCCCACCACATAAACAGCCATCAGCACTCTGTCAGAAAGCATTTTTTTCTTGCCACATCACACATATCTAGTTATGCCTATTGTTTAATTTAGGCAGTGTGTAAACAGACTTATAAATAAAATTAATATGGAATGTGATATTTCAACTTCATTTATATATTTAGTATATTTAGAATCACAGAATGGTTTGTGTTGGAAGGAAACATATAGATCATCTAGTTCCAAGCCCCCTACCACAGGCAGGGACATGTTTCACTAGACTGGGTTCCTCAGAGCTCCATCCAAGCTGGCCTTGAACACCTCCAGGGTTGGGAAGTCCACAGCCTCTCTGAGAATCCTGTTCCAATGCCTTATCATTCTTATTGTAAATAATTTCTTCCTAATATCTAATCTAAACCTTCCCTCTTTCACTTTGAAGCCATACCCCCTTGTC
>NW_020955545.1:885148-897716 GCF_003031625.1 Empidonax traillii | reverse complement strand
ACTAGACTGGGTTCCTCAGAGCTCCATCCAAGCTGGCCTTGAACACCTCCAGGGTTGGGAAGTCCACAGCCTCTCTGAGAATCCTGTTCCAATGCCTTATCATTCTTATTGTAAATAATTTCTTCCTAATATCTAATCTAAACCTTCCCTCTTTCACTTTGAAGCCATACCCCCTTGTCCTATCACAACATGCCCTTGTAAATAATCTCTTCCATCTTTCTTGTAGGCTCCCTTGAGATACTGGAAGGCCACAATTAGGTCACCCCAAAGCCTTTTCTTTTCCAGCCTGAGCAGTCCCAAATCTCTCAGCCTTTCCCCATAGCAGAGGTGCTCCATCCATCTGATCAACTTAGTGGCCTCCTCTGGACTCAATCCAACAGGTCAATGCCCTTCTTATGCTGGGGACCCCAGAGCTGGATTCAGAATTCCAGATGGGGTCTCACCAGAGTGGAGTAGAGGGCCAGAATCACTTCCCTTCACCTGCTGGTCACGCTGCTATTGATGCAGTCCAGGAGACGATTGGCTTACTGGGCTGTGAGTGCACATTGCCTGGTCATGTCCAGCCTCTCATCCACCAGGACCTGCAAGTCCTCCTCTGCAAAGCTGCTCTCAATCTGTTCCTCCCCTGGCCTATGTTGATACTGGGGGTTGCCTCAGCCCAGATGCAGCACCTTGTACTTGGTTTTGTTAAATCTCACGAGGTTTCCAGGGACCCGCCTCTTGAGCTTGTCCAGGCCCCTCTGGATGGCATCCCATCCTTCAGGTGTGTCAACTGCACCACTCAGCTGGTGTCATTTGCCAAATTTTGGATATTCTTGTCAGCTGGATAAACAACTAAAATATCAAGTGCCAAGAATCTGTAAACTGCATAAATTAAAATTAATATTATTGTCTTCAGAACAATTTAAGGTAAGAACAATCATCAGTCAGTACTGAAAGCGCAAGAGGCCAATTCCTCTCCTTGTCAGCTTTGGAAAAGGAAACAGATACCACAAAATGGAAATGGCCATTCTTTTCCCTCTCCCACTAGAGGTACAGCTTCTTATTACTTTATCTCAGGTAAGGTCAGTAAAGGGCACCTATTTCTTTTCACTTGGTCTCTAGGTAACTGAGAAAAGCTGTACACTTGACAGTGGACTCAAGCTATTTCAACTGCAAGCAAAGACATTTTGTGCCATCAAAAACCTGTAGTAATTCATATTGTGGTGGGGAAAGTGATAACAAATCTGGAGGAAAAAAAATGTGGAATGATTTTCTGTAACAAGCTGTTCCAGTTTCAGCCAGGACAGGGTTAATTTTTTGCAGCAGCTGGCAGAGGGTGTGCCTGGAAAGGGGGCCTAGAAAAGGAAGGGCAGACCTTTTTGGAGCTAGTTTTCTTGTTCATGTCCATGATGACCACATAACATACAGTCAAAGCACAGAAGTGGGGTCAAGCAGCAGGCAAGACCAATAGAGGGAGGATCCAAAACAAGGATCCAAAGCACACCCAATGCTCTTTTTGAGAACTGTCTGTCATAAGACTGCACATGCCCCATAGTGTTGCATCATACATGAAGAATTCCCTTCCTGCAGAGGGGTCTAGGCATTCTCAGGCTAACTCAAACATATAGCACCCAACAAACTCTTTGTTGCACAGGCCCTCACCCCCAGTGGATCAATACTGTGACCATCACTATGATCATAGTCATCAAAATTGCAACAGTCAAGTCTGATTGCCAGATCCACAAGGTGGTGATGTATTTTCTTCCCACTATCTACCCTTACCCTTTCCTTCTCTTTCTTTCTTTTCCTTATGTATTTTCTTCACTATATTTTATAGTTCTAGAGAAAAGAACCAAAATGGTCACATGCCTCCTTTCAGCTGCAATTAAATTGTTTCACAATAAATCTGCCTCATATATACACTGATGATTCAGTGTCTTTTCACTGTAATTCACCCCAAGAGATTTATTAATAGGAACCTCAGTTACCCTGCCTCAGAGGCGGGTTGTAACATCATGGCACTGTTTTGTTGGATGTAGCCTAAATGGCTAAAAGTGCTTATATGTTTGGAAGAGAAACAATTCATACTGTACTCTTTACATTGTCACGGTTTTACCAATGCTTGAATAGAATTTGTTTCACCTGTTTTTTGCTATCTAATTGGTCATCTATCTCTTCTAATCACCAAAAAGAGGAAGCCTTGTTGTGAGATGATAAATGCTCATCCTTCGCCTATACTAGACAAGAGGAGAACACAGTTTTCTGCAGATCTTTATTCTTCCTTATTGACTTTAAGGGATGCCTGCTCTTCCACTGCATATATTTCTTTGCCCTGACAGCAAAGGGAGCTTAAAGAATGAGTTGAGATGTGGATGGCTGCAGCATGTGAAGTTTCATCTTTCCATGAGAGCCCTGTTCTCTGTGCCTCACACCAGAGCTGTGTGACTGACCACGTCAGCTCCCTGAGAATGACTGATGATATCCTTCTAATGCACAAGCCATTTACTGAAGAAGACTTACAACACCATAGGAAAGTTTACTGATATTTGCCCAAATGGTACTTTTTGCTGCAATTGTCAGGGGTGATTCCCAGATACAGCCTTTCTGCTGCAATATCTACCTACAAAAACAAGTTCTAGGAAAAAAATCCTGAAGTTTTCTCATCAGTGCCAGGCTTGAAGCCCTTTTAAGGCAGTTATCCTGCTCTTGCTAAAATTTCTCAAGGCAACAGCCTTCCTGTTAGCAAGAGACTGAAAATTTCAGAGAGGTTATCAAAGAGTTTACAGTGAAATACTGGATTTTGCTTCAGTGCTGAAACTCAAAATGTTCTTATTATTCTGTTTTTCAAGATAAAGAGTATTTTATAAATACATCCTTTCCCAGTCATAGAAAGCAGTGTCACACTCTGTGTGCTCAGTGTTGAGAAAGGAACATCTGCTCTTTCATTTAGTAGTCATCCAACCTGGCTTTTTACCTTTAAAATGGAAAAGTCGTAATATCATGATCACAAATTTCATGCAATCTGCGCATATATTATTGCATTAACAGCTAAATTTTCCTGATAAACAATTCATCACCATACAACCTATCTCAAAACTCCAGCTGCCTCTGTGAAACAATCTGCACTATTACAGTTACATTGGGCAGGAGCTGGGAATGAGAGTAATTTAGACTGCTTAACAAACGGACAAATTCGAAAAAGACCCCCAAACCCAAAACCAAACAACATTGTCAAAGCAACAACAGAGCAATCATGACTCCTTCTGTAAAGAAAACACATTATAGACAGCCTGCCACTGAGCTTTGTTTCCCTTCAGGTAGAGCCCTTTTAGAGTCTGTTCATCACAAGCAGGTATTGCCAGCGTGTAAGGTTCAGCGTTATGAAGTGCTGCCCATCCCGTTTTCAGTGAAATTAGGATGGAACTCAAGGATCAATGTGGCTTCAAGCTCTCCTTACCTGTTAAAAGGCAATTGATCTGCTGAGGAGAAGAGACAAAATGTATTTAATTCTTCTGTAGCCAAAAAGAATGGAAGAACATCTGACAGATTGTTCATTCACGGTCAAGGGGAGAAGCCTCCACAGGACAAATTGTAAACATTTTAGTTCAAAGACAGGAGGTGACAACAGCAAAATGTTGAAATGTAATTGGAGTCCAGCTAGGCTGAGGTATAAAGCAGCAGCATCACAAATCAGCACCATTCAAATTACACTGTCAGGAGCGAGGTGATGAGAAGCAAAGTTAAGTGTTAATATAACCATACTTTACCCTCTTACTTAAAAGATCAAATATAAGAGTCAGTTTCCTAATTTGTACACAGTGTAAAGTCAAGCTGTAGGGTTTTGTCTTTTCAGC
Source organism: Empidonax traillii (assembly GCF_003031625.1). Classification (NCBI taxonomy): domain Eukaryota; kingdom Metazoa; phylum Chordata; class Aves; order Passeriformes; family Tyrannidae; genus Empidonax; species Empidonax traillii. The sequence goes on along the minus strand of NW_020955545.1, from coordinate 893,880 downwards.
CTCATTTTTCTGCTGATATTCCTGATTATCAAAAGGATTCATGAACAGGCTTTAGCTAAGTTTAGACTCCTTGAAAGCAGTTCATTAGCTGTGCTCATCCCTTCCTCTGAATTCCCAAAGCATGAAGAAAATCACTCTGCTAAATTTCAAAGGCATTAAAGACAATCCAGTCAGCCTAAGAGCCATTTTTGTTTCCAAATAATTAAACAATTCCTTATCACTTTTGTTGCTATGTAATTTATGGCGAAGCTGCAGACTGACTCTGATTGTAAAGATGTCTCAGGAGGTGTACACGTTTGCCAGAGCTATTGCTTCACCTGCCATGCCTTACCTGTGGTACACAAAGCATGCCCTGCTGCCCTTTAAAAAGGTGCAGAGTTTCTGCAGAGCCTTTGGAAGAAAGGGCAACAATCAGTTCAGGCGTAAAACTGTACACAGCCTAAACATTTATTACAAAGAAAATCTCTAAAATCTCAGGCTACAACAGTTCCTGGGCAGCTCTGTCATCCAAGTACCAAGTCTGAGGTATCCTAGGGATGTTCTTGCTTCTCCGACTCAGGAAAAAAAGATCAGATGTTTGTCATCTCTAGCTTTGCCTATACCACTGAGTAAGATGGTCCAAGGACCTGAGGCTAACTGACAGAACACACCTTGCATCCATATCACTTCCCCCTTTGCTCATGCTGATTTTTTAGGATCAGTCCCTGACAGACATTGTGATCCAGGCTGTGCCTGGGCATTCCTCAAGGGAAAGCTAGTTGATGCAGACCAAAGCTCATACCAGGCATTACGCTAACAGCCAGTTTGGATAATCGTGTAAGTGCTGGAACCTGTGCCCTAGCCCTATTTATTATCCCTTTAGCCTTTGTTTCTCACTGTCAGTTCTATTACTGTGGATGCTGTTCTCTCCTCTAAATGGAATGAACCCTTTAGCAGATGGAAGGCAGAGACCAGAGTGCTGTGACTAGATTAAACAAATATCAGATCATAAGTCAATGCCAGGGAGCAAACATGATCTCCAAAAGCAGGAGGCATCTGTGGCCTCAGCTGTAACACAGCCACTGAGGTGTAGAGATGAGTTATCAGACAGGACTAACCATGAACTTCTGGAAGTAATTTCAAAGTACTTACCCCTTCAGATGCTTATTTTCTCCAAACACTGGGTAGAGGAGTGACTGGATTGAATACAGTGAGACTATCTGAGGGTTGTAGCTTGTTACAGCAATGCTAACACGTAACAACTATTCTCCTACCATGGAACTCTCACCATTTAAGTTAAAAATTTCAGAGCAAAAAACAACAAAATTTTCACTGAAAGCAGAATTCCACCCCTGAAGCAAGACAGAAGACTTAATTTGGTAGAGAAGCAATCTGTTGTCAAATCAAACCATGGTCTGGTGAGTGTTTCTTGAGCACCCAAGACCATGAGCTGGAGCAAGTTAAAACAACTCACTCATTAGGGTTTAATTATTTCAGACTGCAATTACTTAACTAGGTGCATCACGCTATTTGTTTCCTCATAGTAGAGTATCATAGCATTTTGAACTGCCAAAAGACCATCACAATTCCTCCTTACAGCCTGGGGGGCTCCCATCTGTTTGCAGTACCTGCAGTTAGTACAGCACAACCCCCTGATGGAAGATCACTTGTACCAACAGCCAGAGACAATCTTGAAGGGAATAGAGCAGGCGAGTCCCATTTGCAGAATCCTGATCCCAGCAGTTGCTCTCTGTTCATAGGACCTGGTTAGAGCACACCTGGCAGGCTTGTAGGCAGCAACCATGCCAGCTTTAGGGGCAGAGCTTAAACAGTTACCACTGAGTAGGTAGTCTGGTGGCAGAGCCAGCAGTCTGCCACACAACAAATTTCATTTGCCACACAGCTGAGCTGGTACCAGACTGCAAACACCAAAAACAGTAGCTAGAGAGAACTCCTTTTGAAAGGCAAAGGATCCCTACTCCCTTGAGCAAATTATCCTTGAGTTGGAAAGATGCATGCTCTATTATTTAAAGGTTGCCAATGACTGGCTCAGCACATGCTTAGTGTTGCCTGAAACTTGCTCTCAGCCATACACTCTTATTGCCACTGACCTGTCCAAGCCAGCTCCCAACACTTCTTCAGGGCTGGCCACATAATCTTATCAAATCTAGAGTTCATCTTCTTAGATAAAAATTACCCACTGTAGTAGCAAATCCCTGCATTTCTGACTACCCACCTGCATGTGCTGATACTGCTTTGTGAGCCCCATCCGGTGCTGGAGCCATTTCAAAAAGGTCATTATGTCATTTGGTTAGTGAAGATTGCTGTCATATCTTTTCTGGCACAAAACAAGCATTTGGAGCATACTCTAGTAAGGAAGCAGCAATCAGTCTTCAGAAAATTCCTCTGCTAACATTTCTGTATGCCTAATTTAAGTTGCAGCACCCATATATAGCCAGTGAAATGAAATGGCCTGATTTTCAGAGATGCTCAACCCTTCCACATAAGTGCCTTTGGAAGACAGATGATTTACAAGGCTGTGCTGTTAAGCTTGTTAGCTGCTGGCTCTGAAGTTTCAAAGGCTAATCTAAACTGACAGAAATAAGAGTTTTGCAGAGGGACCATCTTAGAGGAGAAATATGAGTACACACTGAATCTATATAGAGAGAGATTGTTACCTGGCCCTGACTATCAGCCAGGGCATGCAGTCTCATAGATTGTTTCCACCAGAACGAATTGACAAAGAGATTGATTAAATAATTTGATAAAGAAGTCACATATTTTTTTATATGCAATCCCATTTATTCACAACAGCAATGACAGAAAAGCAAGGACTCATGTTCCCTTCAGGACATTGATTTACCACAGAAACTAGTGGAACCTGCAGTCCTCTTTGCAGTCGCCCATCCAGTAAAACAATATCTCCCTGCAACTGGAGAGAAGGAACTGCTCTTCTCCCTCCATTGAGACTGTATCTGCTTTGGAGCTACAAATCTGGAATCATGAAGTGCGATGAAGTTTCTTTCTCCTTAGCACCAAACCCCTTGTTTTGCTTGCCCAAAAGCCTGAAGTTTCTCTTTTTCTTTTTTTTTTTTTTTTTTAATATCATGCAAAATGCACCTTCTTGTCTTTTCTTGCTAGTTGCCCTGCTTCTTTCTCACACTATCAAATATGCCTTAGCATGTACCTATTTTCTGGGGGATGATTGCTGCTGTTGTTATCTCTCAAAATATAGGTACTTGTTAGCTGAGATAAGCAGTGGGTGTTCTAGCCTTGCTTGTATGTCCATAGAAATTATAAGAAGGGATCTCACAGGCTTCCCTGTGCCCTGGATGAAGACCTCTAATCAGATTCTTCCTTTATGTGAGATGCCCTCCCTCCCACAGATTTCTCGAAAAAATTCTAAATATTCACTGATAGATGCAAAATTGATTCAGGACCCCAAGTCGGTGGAAAAAAAAAAAACAAACTGCAGTGAAGCAAGAAATAGGGAAAAAAATCATTCCAATGTCTCATTTTGCACCCACTCTCTAAATCAGAGGGAAAGGTGGAAAAAGTTGTGGTTTGAGTAAGGCATTTATTTCTTCTTAATGACTAGGTGCAGCAACTGATGTTCACTTTTTCAAAAGGAAAATTCAGCAAAATCACAAATGGATGAGTAACTATTCAGTAATGTACTTGCATGCTCTTCAAAATTTTAATTATTCCAGTGAGTAGAGAAAACATAATTTATTTTTCTCATGAGAGAGAAAATGAGCAAAAGACAGACAGCAAGGTCTGTTCTTTTAATTCATTCATCTAGCAATCTATATTCCAGATTTTTGCAAATCAATTTATCCTGCATAGTAAATGTAACCTGGCAAGACTTCACTTGAGTATCTGTGCCTTTACTTATCTCTTTCCAGAAATTCTTGACCACTACACCTTTTTTGCAAACATCAAAGCAGAGATCACTGCAGCTGTCTTTTTTCTTTTGAGAGGCTGGAACTGAAATATCCCATAAGTACATGCTGTGAAATAAAGATGCTGATTTGACAGACCTTATGATCCTGTAATCACTGGAAATCAGGGAGCTCACACAGAATCTGTATTGCAGATCTCTCCCAAACCTCAGATTTGGTATATAATAATTACAAATTCGTACCCATTCTCTATTAATTTGACTTTTTTTATGTTTGCTTTTTTTTCTCCTTCAATTCCCTTTAGGAACTGTGCTGTCAATCAATTGTTTATGTTACCAGACTTGCTACACTTCTATATTTTCTAGTAATGCAAAAGTAAATGTAAACATATCCCTTAACAGTATATGTTAAATAGATCTTTCATACAACTTCTTTAGGCAACTTTCATTTTGCAAAAACAAAGTTACTTTTTAAAACTCCCCAAATTATTTCATAACTATTAAAACAGATTGATTCAATTACCTTCCACACTGAGAGGGTTCAGGAAATTGCTATTTCTGGGCCCATTTTCAGAAGCAGGCAAAGACGAGAATTTTATATTTCAACCAGGGTGCAAATCTCACGGTTGTCTCATTTCTAGAGCCTCCCATGCATGACCTGAATTTGGAGTCTTGTCATCATGCAGGATGTAATTACATGCTTAGTGCATCTAACATACCATGGAAATTGTTTATAAGCTACATGGTCAAGCTATAGTAGTACATTAAGTGAAAGAAACAAATTGTAAATTCAAGATCCATGCATTGACTCATAGATAAAGGTACCTTCTGACATAACAACTTTGCACTAGGAAATGTGTTGATTTTCCTAATTGATCCTATCAATCTTACCTATATGAAACTTCTGTACTACTGATCTTTAAAATCAGTTATGTAATGTAATGGCCAGTCTTCGCGAACGAAGAACCGGGGAAGGTCTTTCCACCTTCCAGCCTGCGCATTGGATTTTTTAAGTGAGACACAGTGTGCGCGGAACTGAGCCCACCCTTTAATCCTGAGGTTCATCTGCCGGGGCCAAGCGAGCTTGGATGGTGGCAGCGAGGTCCTCAGGACGTAGATGGATTGCCTTACAGGGCTAACGAGCTCCATCTGCCCAGGGAGGGGCCCCGACCGGGAATCGAACCCGGGTCTCTGCAGTGACAGTGCAGTGTCTTTTCCCCTAGACCACCGGGGGCTCCCTCCTAAAATCAGTTATATGCAGAAGTGTTAATGCTATTTGTATATTTTATCTCCTGGTCCACAATCAACATCTTGCTCTATGTTGTTATCATATGTATGTAAGTTAAAAGGCTTAAATGGACTGGCTTTTTTTCAAACAGTACAGCCAGTGGGCCAAGGCTGAGATAAGTATATAAAGAATAATTCATATTGTAGCATACCTGAGTTATCCTGCTTAAATAATTGATCAGCATTCAGTCAGGTAGGGAGCTTCTGGTCCATGAAAAAGACATGATGTTTACCCTATGTGACACTGGGATTCATTCCACAGTAGCAGAATCTTCCTGTAGGAAGAACTGAATAAAAAAGCAGGGTAGTTTAGATTTAAAAGATGAAACAAGGATAGGAAGGAAGAGAGAAAAGTTTAAACAACCAAAAAAGGAAACCAGAGGAACCAGAGGAAGGCAGGTACCTCAGGTGATGACCAAAATAAGTCTCAGTGTATATATTCTTCCAAATAATTATTTCAAATTGCCAGCACATTTCAAAATTTGAAGAGAAGATGTATCTCTTAAAGGTCCTCCTATCTTTTCTATCACTTTTTCTGTTATTTCTCTCTTTTCATTGACATCCTCTTTCTCTTTCTTTCCCCATCATACTCAGCTTGAATTATAGGTCCCATTTCAACTTCTGGTCATCAAATACAGAAAATGTGCAAATATATGTTTTATTAGTCCCATAGGTATGAGCATAGCTGCCTGATTTGAGTGTAATTTCTTTGTAGAAAGAATTATACCAGTATAAACCCATGCAAGGAAGAATTATCATTAGGGACATTGATATAAACATTTTTAAATAAACATTCCAGTCTTTAGGAAGACAGAATTACTGTAAAGAAATAAAACTAATGTTTTATTTGAGGAAAACTACTGATTTAAATGGTATTGCTTACGTGAATAAGCTTCTGGGTTGAGCAATCTGTTGTGCAAAGTGCACCCTCTTCCTCTTCACTAAAAAGAGAACACTGACTCTGAGTCACAGGGTCATCATATTCATGAATATAAAACATTAATGTTACAAAGAAGAGCTTGTGCACACCAAGTTTCAAAATATAAAGCATCTTACTATAGATACTTATATATATATAGATATTATTAACATTTAACTTCTGGGGTGTCTTTCCTGTTTAGATTAGGTATCTGTATCTGTTGTTTGATTTGTTAGAGAAGATCATTCTAACAAGAATGTAAAAGCTTCCTACCACTGACTCACATAACATCTGTGCTTCTCATTTGCAAACCCTGGGATCATTATTTATAGACAGAGGAACTTTGGATTATCACACAAGAACGAGAGAGTTCTTCATCTGTTCATAATTTATTTTAGTCTTGCTGCTAGTTTTGGCAGTTCAACCATTAGACACAGTCAGACAATAAAAGCTCACAGCATGATGCCTATCTGTAGATTGCTCTGTTTTTGACATCTAGGCAGCAATATTCTTTTGTTAAGTAGAGACAAAATTCTGTGTACCATGCAAACATGTTTTCAGGTCAGCTATGTGCATTATCTGCTATTGAAACAAATATAAGCCATATTTAACCAATGACAGAATCTGGCATTTTATCTCAAAATAGTTTATGGACACTCAGCTTCAGAACCATGTTTGGATATGAGATAATAACCGAAACAAAATCCACTCTTAAAAGATTAAGTGTGTGATAATCCTTACATATTTTATCATTTTATCTTTGCAGCCATAGTTACACTCCTAGGTCCAAATGAAAATTAGCTATGTCATCCAACATGCTGACTAAAGCTGACAGAGCTATCAGTCAGCTATCAATCAGCTAATCATCGTGTCTTCTTAAAGGCAAACCTGCACTGTTGTCCTGCTGATCAGTCTACTTTTTCAGTTCCTTTTCTGGCAAAGAATTTATAGGGAAATTTTGACAGGCAGTTTGACCAACTCTAGGAAAACCAGGGAAATCTTATTTTACACCTCTAAAAAAGAACAACCCATGGTTCTGGTCTTGGTGCTCGACAGTTTTTCAAGGGATGGTGTGTAGTGGTGTGGGCAGCTTTCCCAGTTCCCTGGTTGTGATATAACCCCCTCTTGTTTCCCTTTTTGCAAAAGTTAGATGACTCCTGGTACTGTCCAGCCTGATAGGTACCAGAAGATGCTCAAATGTCTGATTCATCCCAGTGAACTGAGGGATGGTGATGCACAACCCTATTACAAGCACTGGGAACATAAGACATTGCAGTTGGATGTTGTCCATTACAATTGAGAGCTACAGAGCCTTTTCGACACCAAATGCAGAAATGCAACTTCCCTTATTTTTTACACATACCTTAAAATGCTTTAAAAATGAAGAATGCACAGGCAGACTTCCAAAATGCATTGAAGTTTCACACAAAGTCTTTCTTGGGGGAAATAGCTAACGTTTAGGTTGGGACTTCTACTGAGCAAGGCTAACCCCACTGTGATGAACTTAAATGACGATAAAAAAGATTTAGGTGAGGCATTAGGACAATTTTTATAATGTCAGGAATAGTGAAGCTCTGCAGGGACTGCCCAAGGACATTGTTGAATATCCATCCCCAGAAATCTTTGAAAAAGAGAAAAACTGGAGTGATAAGTGAACCTGTCTTGGGAAGTCAGCTGAACTACATGAAAACTGGAGGTCAACTCCAGCTCTGTTTTTGTATGTTACCCTGTTCCATAACTTACTAGGAGAAATATCAGCAGAAAAAGCCCCCTCAGCCTGGTGGAAGTGTGTGCTTTGGATCTGACACACTTTTCCAGACAGTGCTGTGTGCGGTGTCAGGAAACCCACTGCAGCAGTGGTTGAGATGACCAAAGCAGCCTTTGCAGCCATTGCAGCCACTGCACCTCAAGCAGCCATGCAGGAGTTACACACCATGTCAGCCAGGGTGCATCACCCTGAGAGGTGTAAGGGGCAAGCCACAGGGAAAGACAAAATTAGTTTAAAAAAGAGTAATGATGTGAGACTCTCCCTTTTCTCAGTATCCAAAGGGAAAAAAAACAGGTTGCCAGTAGATTTTGTAAGAAAGCCACTGACATGATGGAATCAAACACACTCTTATTCTGCACTTTCTGCACAGCTAGAGTGCAAGATAGCTCTAGACTTTGGCTTTTTCTATCAGTTTCTTGCAGGCTTCCATCCAATGTGGATTAAAAAATTGAAGAGGAACAGCAGGGTGGGAGACATCTATTAGGGCTGAAGAGCAGCAATGGCATTTTTCAGAGAAAGTGTGAGAAATGCTACACAGGATGTCAGTAATGAGCAGAAAACCTGCACTATCCTGTAAGTTCTTCAAAGGAGTGCCCAGAAAATGCTTATTGCATAACTTTTCTATTTCAATTAAATATAATCATGATGATAGCAAGGAATTCTTTAATTTTAGCACCATTAGATAAAGTGCAGGTGACAAGTGGTCATTGTCATGTAGAGAATATTTAGTCTTCTTTATAAATTGAAACACTGTGTATAATTCCTACTGATATTGTATTTACGTCCTGAACAGATGGATTTCCTTGTCATCCTGAGTGGTCATCTCAGCAAGAAGGCCAAGATTTGAAAGAACCCAGAAGAATTAAACAGCAGGGCAA
>NW_020955545.1:870994-884809 GCF_003031625.1 Empidonax traillii | reverse complement strand
GCAGGTGACAAGTGGTCATTGTCATGTAGAGAATATTTAGTCTTCTTTATAAATTGAAACACTGTGTATAATTCCTACTGATATTGTATTTACGTCCTGAACAGATGGATTTCCTTGTCATCCTGAGTGGTCATCTCAGCAAGAAGGCCAAGATTTGAAAGAACCCAGAAGAATTAAACAGCAGGGCAAATGAGTATCACTGGGGGAGGTTTGTAATTTCCCTTCAAAGTATAATATAATAAAAAAAAATCATGCTGGAGTATATTTCATATGGGCTGAAAAGGAGAAGAAAGGAAATATTTCTTGGTCCTGTTACTGCTGCAAAAGGAGACAGATAAGAAGAAATATTAGGAAATTTACATTGCCAAGACAAACACTTCAAGAAACCCTATCACACATGGCCAAAGACTTATATTTTAAAATCAGAGGTGTTCTATAATAATATGGTATCTAACATCTAAACGTTAAACACAGTCTGGGAATTTTCTGTTTCTTGTCAAGGCAGAATTTCTGATCTGTCCAATGATTCATCACAATATAAAGGACTGGATAGTTAAAGGAGGATTAGACTTATATTTCATGAAAACTGAATGAATTTCTCAACACTAGCAGAATGCATCTTCAAGGACCAAGATAACAGTAGAACTCTGCCATGAAAGACTCGTTAATCCACAACTAGCCACAGAATGCATTTTCTTCTCTGATTCCTTGCTCTGATCTCTTTGCTATTTGTACCAGTCATTAAATTTATAAAATGCATTTTAATAAAATGGCAGAAGCCAAGCATCTTTCAGTGTCCTATATTCACTCTGTGTGGAGTTGTCCAGTTCAACAGCCTAATTAGCTTTACAGTGGCTGAGCCTTAGTGAATAAGCCAGGTTCACTCAGCCCTCAACAAATGCAGCTGCTTACAGTACTTAACACTTCAAAAAAGAATGAAAACCAAGGTTAATCAATAATTACTACTCCCACAGTGAGACAAACACGAATTATTTTAGACAGACTAGATTGTCCTCAGCCTGAACATTCATTTTGGCTGCATTCCTTTTGACGCATCTAGAAGCTGAGCTGCTGAATACAGTGTTTTTCTCTATTTTATTATTTATCTGGCAAAAATTGCAAGAATCAAAAAAAAAAAAAAGACCAAGGAATCATAATATATTATTTTTCGTATACTAACTTGTGTAATTCCCGAGCTGGCCAAATAAGAAATAAAGCTGTGTAGTTTTGCTTTTAGTATTACAATATTTTGTATGTAGACATTTTGTATGTGTGTACACCTGTGACTGTGATATTTATATTCCCAGCTAGGCATGGACAAAGAATAGACATAGAAAAACTTCATTAGAAATTATGTCAATCCAAATAAGTGGCCATAATCTGGTGTTAACTGATGACATGACAGTGCACAACTGCAATCAAAGCCATAAATTAAAATACAGGTGGAGATAGACATAGAATTCTGTCCTGATGGGGCAAAACCTACATTTCGAGCACTTTTTCTGCTCTTATTTCTGCAATTTTATAATGTTATAATCTATATGGTTGCAAACTTCATCAATGTACATCCATGTATTCTTATTGAATACTCTCTTTCAGGTACGGTTGACATCATCATCATACATTGTCTTTTTCAGTATGTTCAGTACTTATACCACAAACATCCACAACCTTGCTCTCCAAAAGATTTTCCACATTGGACCAAATTGTTATGCCCCTCCAAATAATAATCAAGCAAATTAATGTCAGCCTTAACAGCCTCTTTGTATGCTTTCTCCTTTTTCTCTCCCTTAGTTAAGTCTTCCTCAAACTTTCCCTCCCTCTGGCTTGGGGCTGAACTTGTGCTCCAGGTCTATGACGGTGTGTGACAGGAGGTGATGCCTTTCTCTGCTGAACCTCTGCACTTGCCATTCTGCTGACTCAGCTGAGATTTCTGCATGGCCAGGCTGCAAATCCTAAAATTCAGTGTTAAGCAACAGGATATATTGCTTCACAGCAACATTTTAAGAAGATTTTTAGAAATAAGCTACTAAAGCAACGTTCTAATAAAAACAGAGAGAGCGCAAAACTATTATATATGGAAGTTGTCTTTGCATTTACTATTTCATATTATGCTAAGACATTCATTAATCTGCTGCAATAATATATTGATCCTTTCTTATTATTAATTCATGTACTTTATCAATGACAGTGATTATTGGCTGTCATTATACATGTGTATACAAATTACTAGAGAGGCAGGAATTTTCTTTTTTCAGTCTGACTTCTTAAGGCTTGCATAGCTGTCAACTTTCCAAAGATTGAGCTTTCAGCACTTTGAGCAGTAAGCATTCCTATAAGAAAAGGCTCAGAAAATGAGGGAACGAGTTATCTTTTAACATCAGACCAATTTCTGTCAGCAAAACAGGTACAAGAAAGAATTATTGTGTAAAACTCACAAAGGAGTATTCAGGTGCTCCAGCTTAGACAGCTAAATGTATTTTCTTCATCAAGAAGTGGCAAAGGAATGATGTCATTGAAGACAAGGAGCTATTGTACGGGAGCCATATGAATGTGCTTCACTAGAAGTGACCTACATGTTATCCAGCCATACCTATGTGTCAGCCAGGAAGATGTTTCATATCCTCTATGATTTCAAATGATTATTTACTGAACTTGGTATTGTATAAACTTCAATTCCACTTTAATTCTTGTGAGAGGAAACACAATTATGTCCCTGAAACAGAGGAACAGGGGTATAGACATCAGGAAGATTCTCCTGGCTGAGCCCCAGAGGTTTTCTGGAGGGGACAACCATGCAAATAATAGACAGAGCAAGAGCAGTAGTTCTTCAGGTATCAGATTCATAAGAGCTTCTGCCATGTCAAAAGTTTAGATTCTTTCCATCTTTCACCCTCTGCATATTAGCTCACAAAATGCATGGCACAGAATCGTGATAAAATCCCATTGATTTGTTATGTATTAAAGTTTGCCAAGCACTAACGCACAAACTTGGGATAGAATTCATTTCTTCTGCCAAAGCACTTAATCTAAGTGCTGCAACAATCTAATGAGGAAAATATTTATTTGAAGGTTGCCCAGAGAAAGGATACACATAAATATTTATTCCAAGAATTTAAGAGATAACAGTATGACAAAGTTATTCCAATAAAAGACTTGTCAGTTGTGCAAACTCCAGTGTGGTGTCATGGAATCAGTAGAAAAAAATACTCCAGCCCATCGTGGAACATGATGAAGAAAAGAAAGTAAGAAAATAAGAAACCTTTCATTACAAAATTCCTCCTTCAGCATTTGCTGAAATTACTAAAAGATTTCTGTAGTAGACAACTGGGGTTGTTTTCTTTGGCTTACAAGCTGAATCTGGAGGTTTTTGATTCCCTGATAGAAGTGGCTGTTGAAAACAGGACAGAAATGATGAGGACTAAAGCACACGAGTTGTGGCAGGTCTTATATTATTTCACTGAAAACTGAAAGGAGGAGGCAGGGAATGTGTTATGAGTAATGTGTTTCTCACATTTTGGAGTAAAAGAAATAATAGAAATATGGTGGGAAACACCATGAAAGATCATATCAGAACTTCAAAAGACACATAACACTCTATTCTGGGACAAAAAAAAAAAAGAAAAATATTAGCTAGAAAGAAAAAAATCTGCAAAACTTTGGTCCAATGTCACAGTGTTCAAGGGAACAATACAGAATGTACTGGATTTCAGTACTGCCTGGTTGCTAATACCAGCAGCACTGAGAGGTGCACACAACTTCCCCAAGATACATACAAGGCAGTAGCTGGCAACAGTCCATGGACAGAAAGCAGAAGCTGAGAACCAAATGCAACTCTGCTTCTGCCAGGACTCTGTGTGTAGGGGCTTAATATTCTTGCTTTATATTTGCTGATAAAGGAAAACCTTCATCATACAGATAGAGGCTACTCTTCCTCGATCTCTTTTCCTACATGGCTTCTTCTCACAGCATCATCTCCTCTGAGTTAGAATGCTGTCCAGGGAAGAAACACATTTCTCAGTGTCTGAGTACAGTGCAAAACCCACCACCACTCTCAGCAGCTATTTTTCATCTGTAGGCGTACACCTCCTCCAAGGGGCCATCAGCATTTAGCTCTTGCCCTGGCAGCAGCCCCAGGTGCATCCATCACCCAAGCTCTTTATAGAAGCAGAGTAGCACCACTGAGCCCATGTTTTCTGCTGGCTTCGTTCTGTCCGTGGCACCAGCATGGAGCTGTTTCCCTGTAGGAGCTCCTCTCTCTACACTGACCATGCAGACAGCCAAGACATCAAACACAGCGAGTCTAGAGGAGTGCTGGGGACTGGAATTTTCTCATGCTACCGTAGATCATACCAGATGCTCATTAGTAAGGGATGAGGAAATTTTCCATACTGTACAGCAATGTGTGTGGGTTAATGAGTGTAGCAAAGATGTAGGCTTGTGATCCTCTATGTTTTGAATTCAAGTAGTCCCATGTAAGTTCTTTTGAGAAGCCAGCCACCAAATTCATTTAATGTTAAACACTGTTCGTTAGCAATACCGTGATTAGGAAATAATACATAATATTTGATGAAGTATTAAGCTAATTAATTTAACTAATAATTTTTTTATTATCCATCAATTCAAAAGCTAAACAAAAGTAAGAGATCTATTGTGGAACAAATTTTTAAGCTCCATATACTGAATTTTCTTGTCCCTTTTCAAAGACAAGGGTGAAAAAAAACTGTGCACTTCTGTTCCCTATCTATATTGCACATAGGAATTTATGGCTCATGGATTATGATCTGAAGACCATGAGAGGCCTGTGAGGCCGTTGAAGGTGACCCACAGCTGGTATACAACTTCATATTGCATGAAAGAAGCACTTAGTGGTTTGGGAAAAATAGATGGTGTCTGACGGGAAAGGTTGATGTTAAACATATCCATGATTCAAATAGTCCAGAGATCACAGACATTTCTCTACCCAGGCAAATGTTCAGGATCCCAGTGAGTGACCTTCCCTGACATCCATTTCAACTCCCTGTGTGCTCAGGCACACCCAGGGAGGTGGGTTTTTGTGGCTGCCACACACCAGTTACATGATGGTCTTTTAAGAGTTCAGGTTTACCTTTGGCTGAAGACTCTTAACTGAGTGAAAATATTATGCCACGATCTGTAGAATTCCCAGAGCAAGAGTGTTTCCTGATCAAATTTTCTATCACTAAAAAAGTATACTCCATTCATATTACAGAAGAGCCTTTTCTAGTGGTTCCTCCCCACTTTGCCCATGACAAGTGGCATTTCAAGGTTTCTAAACCGCTTGTACTGCCATCATCTCCAAACATTTTTGCCACTTTTACCTGAAACTTGATGGAAAATGCATTAAAGTAAAGCAGTTTTGAGGATTATCCATAGGCCTCCAATTGCATTCATGCAGACTTCTTGAGGATGACCGTTTGGGAAGTCCATTTTACTTCTTGCATTTTTAACAGGAAATTTGTGTTCTCATTACTCCCCTGCATTGCAAAGAGCATCTTGACTGGAAAGCCTTTAGTGTGATTAGGGAAAATTGAAATCAAACATAGCAGAGAATGAGAAGAGAGATGTAGAAATCACAGACTGGGTGGGTGGACAGAGAGTCAATCCCTGAATAATGATTGCTCTTAGGTCAGCCTTTTTCTTGTGGTCAGAAGCCACCTGCTCCAAACTAACAGCTCTGCTACCTGTAAACAGTGGCTTTTGTCTGCAGAAAAATGTCACTGATAGAAGATGGGACAGTTCAGTGACATCAAGCAGATGGGCAGAGAGCAGCAGCAGCCCTCTCAGGAGCATGTGGCAGAAAATCAGAAGACAGCATTTCAGCTGCTTGACTCTGTGAGACCTGTCTCCATGGAGAGAGACCAGTCACTTGCTAAGATTAGATCCACCTCTGCTTAGTATTCCCCACACACCCTTTAATGAACACATGCAAGACGGCAAAATCCACATGCAGAGGTGACTCATCCCTTTTCAAAGCTAAGGATGCCAAGAATTGGCTGCATATGCTGACTGTGCTTGTGAAGAGCAGAGTTATAACCCAGAGACTACCAAGGTGTCCAACCATGCACCAGGCCACGGCCACAGGAGTGCCTGCACATAGGCAAGGGCAGGTTTGGTGGGGTCTGCACCTCCTGGGACACTCACCTGCTTAGGGTTGGGATGAGCACATGTGCGGAGAAAAGCACCTGCAGGTCCTGGTACTCTGTAAAAACATCTAGTAATTTCAGTCTTCATTTTGCCCCGATGCTGCCTGGCACCAGAATCTCTCAGAAACACAGTGCCAACAGTCTTCATCAAGACTAAGTAAAACAGCAGGGGACATGCTGCTCTGTGAACCTTACATGCTGTTAGCTAAACCTGCCCCCAGCTAAAATTGCCATTTCTCTGAAGCCTTGCAGAGTCAACTGCTATCCACCTTGTGCAGGAAAGGTCAGAACTCACCAAAACAATTCTCTTACTACTTTAACTAAAAAATGACTCTCAGTTTCCCTTTAATGATTGCCCTTTTACTTTAGAAAGAAAACTCATTTTTTAAGTGACAAGAGAACTATTTTTATCTTGTTTATTGTAGTATCAGCCTGAATAAACTATTGACATCAATAATGCTGAACATGATGAGAGGAAAATCAGGCTCTAGTGATTGACAGAGGATTTAAAGGGATCACTGGTTCAGAAAAGGTATAACACAATTTTCAGTGTCACCAACAATTGTACTGTTCCACCAGCAAGGAAAGCTTCTCTTTAAAGAACATTTTCAAAATAGCTTTGAAAGGTCAGTGTACTCTGTGCTCAGCCCACTCCTAGTGAGTGCTGGTTACCAGATACTTTAGATTAGGCAAAAGAGACAGGAAGAATTGTTCTGCTTTCTCATCTACAATGTTGAAAAAGGCCAGTTAATGAAAGTCCAACTTTCAAGGTATTGGGCTATAATACTTCTTATTAAACACTTCCTGGCCTCTTGATTCATGTCTCAACTACATCACCAATTCATTTCACTTCACTCAGACAATTTATGTCATGTGGGAAATCCATTATTTATTGGAAGTTAATGATGTATTATCTAATATGGTCTATAGTAGATATGCTATACTGATAAATTGTAACAACTATATAATACATTATAAAATATATTATTATTACATGTTATATTATATATTATATATATTATATAAGTATTACAATGTGTTATATATAAATATAGTACATGCACTATTCACCATTACAAAATTTAATAATAGTTATAAATGTGATTTTTAGTTATATAAATAATGTGTGTATAGGCATAATTCACCATAGATTTTAATTAATCTCTTTTTTTTATAACAATCTTTTGATTAGCTCATATAAATTTCAAATAAATATTTCCTTTCCACAGCATTTGCCTTAAAAAAAAAAGAAAAAAAGAAAATTAAAAGAACTTCCAATCTATTGATCATTCACTGTCAAGGTACTTTGTCTATTTATTAGAGATTATTCATATTAAATGATGATTTCCACAACTCATATTCTAATATTACTATGATCAATTATATGAAGTTCAACAAGGGAAAGTGTCGAATTCTGCACTTGCAATGGGGCAAACCTGGATATTTGTACAGACTGAGGAATGAGATGCTTGAAAGCAGTGCCAAGAAAGGGGACCTGTGGGTCCTGGTTGATGGCAAGTTGAATCTGAGTCAGCAGTGTCCTGGCAGCCAGGAGGGCCAACTGTGTCCTGGGGGGCATCAGGCACAGCATGGCCAGCTGGTCAAGGGAGGGGATTGTCCCGCTCTGCTCTGCACTGGGGCAGCCTCACCTTGAATATTGTGTGCAGTTCTGGGCACCACAATGTAAGAAAGATATTTAGCTCTTAGGGAATGTCCAAAGGAAGGCAACTAAGATGGTGAAGGGTCTTTAGGGGAAGCCATATGAGGAGTGACTGAGGTCACTTGGTCTGTTCAGCCTGGAGAAGAGGAGACTGAGGGGAGGCCTCATTGCAGTTACAACTTCCTTATGAGGGGAAGAGGAGGGGCAGGCACTGATCTCTTCTCTGGTGGTGACCAGTGTCAGAACCTGAGGGAATGGCCTGAAGTTGTGTCAGGGGAGGTTTAGGTTAAAAAAGAGAAAAAGATTCTTCACCCAGAGGGTGACTGGGCACTAGAACTATCTCCCCAGGGAAGTGATCACAGCACCAAGCCTGACACAGTTCAAGAAGCATTTGGACAGTACTCTTAGACACATGGTATGACTGTTGGGGATGTCCTGTGCAAACCTAAGGGTTGGATTTGATGATGTGAACATCAGAGTTCCCCCCTTCAAGGATGCTCCTGTTCCTTGTCCTTGCTGCAGCTGATTAAGGTACATTCAGAAGACAAAAATATGGATGATTTGTGATCTTCTCCAGCCCTCCCTTCCAAATTACACCTGGGATAGCACAGTCAGACCAAACCTTACTTATTCTCTGCCTTAGTTCTTTCCTGATGAAGTCCGTTTAAAGACCAAGCCCAAGCTTGCCAATGAAACCCAAAATAAAGGATTTTTCTCTATTTGGACAGGAGCTGCAGGTGCTATGGGTCAGCTGAGAAGGCCTTTAGTGCTGGTACCATTTCTGTTTGTGTGTGAAGTCCAGAGAGTGACTCCAGTGGAGCCAGCCCTTACCCATAACATGCCCAGACATGTGTGTTCGGATCTGAGCAGTCTGGCAGAAAGCTTCCCACGGCAGGACCATTCTCTTCTGGGAATTTTCATCTCCTTATGTAGGTTGGTTAAAGAAACCATGATTCACTTAAGATTTGTTCCACTGTAAATAAATCCAAAACCTTAACCACAAACACTTTACAAGTGCTTCTTAGCAGCATGTAAGTTATATTTCCAGTCCCTTCTGGCTTTTTGCAACTAGTCCAAGATTCATTTATTATTATTCCATGTGCCTAACACTATCCTGCTGATACCTAGAAAAAAAATGCATAGTAAGCAACAACTGAATATTATAAAAGGCTCCCACTTTTGCTGTTTAACGCATTATCTAACTCATATATCTTTGCATTACCATAAGGTTTCTGGAAATCAAAGTGTTGCAACGTGACTTGCATGGTACAGAAGATTTTCTGGTAGGCTTAGAAAGTATCACAGGAACAGCTCAAATTTGTGTTAAGATGCAGGTCTAATAAGTGGAAAAATGGCTGCTGGTGTGCAATTGGCAACAACCAGTGCAGGAGTGCTATCATTTCACATCCCAACAGTTTATGTATTCCTGTCTCACAAGTGTAAAATGTTTCTCCATTATAATTTGAGAGATTGTTTTAAAGCCGAGTGTCCTAACAAGCAAGATACAAAGAAAACTATTAGCACTTCAGCATTCCATATATATGGGACTGATTTGTAAGCAGACCTTGAAATTCAGTCTCAGAAACCAAGATGTAGAGAAGAAAACTGAGGCTTCAGCTCCGCAGCGTGCAGCCCTGGCACCTGCTGCTTTTGTCTCTGCATATGCAGGAGAAGGGCAGCACATCTCAAATGTGCACAGAAGAGTTGTACTAAGTCCTACAAAACCTCTGTGGATGAGCAGATAAACTATGTTCCAGTGAGGTGCATCTGAAGCAACTATCAACCTAGAAAAACCACCGTGGTCAAAGGTAACAGATTCATTGCAGTGAAATTAAAAATGTTTGAAGAAAAAGTGCAAAAGAGGTCTAGAACAATACAGTTTCCATCCTCATTTTTCTTTAGATTTTGTAATTATAAATTTATTAGAAATAAACAACATCAGAATTAGTCAATATACTAATTTATTAAAAAGATATGATTAAGTAAAGCATTTAATGTATCAACAAGAACACCAGGGACTTGTCACATTATGTTGTAAGCAAATACAGCACAGAGAAAAATTTTCAGAAATGTGGAAGTCTGACAGAAATGTACAGGTGATCTTACAGGGCCACTTCAGAAATGTAACTGGAGTTCCTAAAATCATAAAGGTCAATTTCCCATTTCCCAAGTGATTTCACAGAACTTCCCTACAGACATCCTTGTGACAAATAAAAAGAATATATAGATTGGAACTGGGCACTTTGGAGGGCCAGTCTAACAAGTGTTTAATTTCATGGCTTCTCAACAGAAAATTACGACCAAAGTTGGTCTGAAAATAATGTTTTAAAAGAAAATCTTGAGATATTTCAATGACAGGCTTAGTGGATGGATTTGGGAAGAAGCAGAATAGTGTACACATAAGTAACTGAAGAACTTTCTCCTCTTTTAGTTACTAGGGATACCTGTGATGGACAAGCATTAAAATCTGTACACTTTGCAACTCCTGTCTAAAAAAGTGGTATACTTGTGTAAAGAAGTCTTGATTTTTTGGAATGTATTCTTCAAGAAGTTTTAGAACTCTGGAAAAATTTCAGACAGGTGGATGTCAACAGGATTAAAGTATGGAAAAGGATGATGAAGAAAGATAATAAGGAGACTACTATTTCAGAGTAACATAGATAATTGTCATGGAGGCTTTTAATCAACACTTTAAAGTACATAGATGAAGTTTTTCAGAAGAATTTGAACACTTCTGGAATTTGTTGATCTCTTTTTGCAAATTCTGTACAGTATATCATCCTCTCCAGATTTAAAATTATTTTTTTAAATATGTTACTAAAACAAGATTTATAAACTCGAAGTTGTTCTTGACAATGATGATGACTACATGCCTATTTAAGCAGTGGTTAATGAATTCATACTGTCAAGGGCAAAAAAATTATGTGTCTGGATTACTTATGCAATGTTGTCAAGGTGTCTCTACTCCTGGAAAGCCAAATCTGGGGGAGGGCTCTCATCCAAAACATACTATCAGTTCAAACCTGCTTGGCTGTCATCACTTCCATACTCTGTCAATAACTAGTAATAAGCTACTTTCATAATTCTCATGTCCATGTTTATATAAAGCATATTTCTGATTAATATTATATAAGGTGTTGGGTACTAAGTTTTATATCACTCCTTAACAGTCTGCAAAGAACACAATTCTCAACTGGTAAATGACTGTTTATTGACAAGTATCACACTGCTAACTAGATGTTACCTCAAACAAATATTTTATTTACTGTCTGGCCAAGTACTAACTCTGCCCTGGGGACAACAGCATTTCTAAATATTTGGAATGTGGTTTTAAAACTGTTGATTTTCTTACTAGAAGAAAACCAGGTGAATACATTTAATTTTGAGTCACAGAATCACAGAATATATTGAGTTGGAAGGGACCCCCAGGGATCAAGTCCAACTCCTGGCCCTGCACAGGACCATCTCCATGAGTCACACCATGTACCTGAGAGTATCATCCAGATGCTTCTTGAACTCTGTCAGGCTTGGTGCTGTGACCACTGAAGTGAGACTGACAGGCCTGTAGTTTCCAGGGTCCTCCTTCTTGCCCTTATTGAAAACTGGGACAACATTCACCATCTTTGTCAGCTGGGACCTCTCCAGATCTCCAAGACCACTCAAAAATCATCAAGAGAGGTTGTGTGATGACTTCAGCCAGCATTTTAAGGATTCTGGGATGAATCCCATCAGGCCCCATAGATTTGTAGGGATCCAGTTCAACAGCAGATCCCATACAATTTCAGAGTCGTCTGGGAGTTGATCATTCTCACAGTCATGGTCCTCAAACTCAGAGTACTGAGAACCCCTTGGTCCATCATCTGTGCTGAAGACAGAGGCAAAGAACACCTCTGCCTTGTCCTTGTCTCTGTTTGTGGGGTGACAATCCTCAGCATGTAAAAGGCCCATGATATTTCTATACTGCCTATTGCATTAATATATTTGAAAAAACTCTTTATATTGTCCTTCATATTTCTGGTGGTGACTGGTTCCCCTTCACAGACTGCAGGATGCCAGGACAAGCTCAGGGTACTCTGGACAAGGCAGAGACCTCTTGGAACCAACAGCCTGTCAAATGAGAATGACCTTTACCACAGGGCATTTGCCGACCAGTACACCCTTCACACTGATGGGTGTACTGGTCAGCATGATGCAGTGCTTGAGTGGGTAGCTTGAACTCATGGTATTTTCAGATTAATACTTTGTTTCTTGCCTTTTTATATTTGCTATCTGAATTTTGATACTTGGGATATATAATTAAAAGTTTTTCCCTGCAAGAGCTTTCTTTATTATCATGTAATCATGTGGCTACAAGCTTTGAGTTGGCACATTCAAGGATATGCCACTAAAATAGAAATATTGAGTACGATTTTTTTCTTTATTTTGAAAGCTTTCAGCTGATTCCAAGGGATAGATCTTCTCCCTGTTCCAAATCCTATGATCCCAAATCAACGTCTATCAGAAATCAGTGTTGTTCAATGGTGCCATGAAAAATTGTGAGACTGCTGTGGACTCCTAATTCTTCCTTTAAAGGAGATTAGATTATATACAGTTTAAATTTAAGGAATATTAACACACCCACGTTTCCACCTCTAAATCACTGTTCTTTTCTTTATGCTAACTTTTGCTTTCTGTAATATATATAAAAGAGACATTTTTCCTGTATTTCATCATGGAGTTTTTATATTCTCTTCTTTCTTCTCACTTTCTTTGATTGAAAGTAAAGAAGTTATAGCCTGCAAGAGCATGATTTGTTCCTTGTGCATGAGAACATAATGTCCTTCTAGGTTATCTCAGTGGGGTGCACCATGACTGCAATGCACCAAAACCCCTCTGAAATTAAAAGCAAATAAACAAAGTGAGTTTACATTAGACAAAACAGTGGAAAATTCCTGTTAATTCAAGAGAGTGAGCTTGCAGAAATGATCCCTATTCTTTGCTGAACTCCCCACTTTCCTTCTACTCAGTAAGGAAAGTAACACAGTGCTACATTTTCCTGATCAGTGATCACATTATCACATAACCATTCTTTCTTTCCTATCATCTTAAAAAGTTATAAACAAGTAACTTCAAAAATTCATAATATTACAGTATTATTACTTGCAGTTGCCCTCATACCAAGATGTATCACTATCATTAGCCAAATAATTCAGCCTCAATGTTATAATAGAAACAGCACTAGCATGAAATTATTACAAAAATTTCCAGAATACAAGGGATATTTTTATCTCCCACACCTGAAATCAGTGTGATCACTGATTCTGACCAGTAAAATAATAATTTCAACTTCAGTTGTAAGCCTTTGGTAACAGTATCATGCAAGTCATCATAGTATTGGACATCATAGTATTAAATTAAGGACTTTTTCGTACAATACAGAACAAAAATTATGACCCTTGCCTCTAAGTTCCCTGTTCTAAGTATATGAATTACTCAGTGATGATAAATGTCAAGTTGGCTTCCTGCATGCCTTGCATGACACTGTCTGAAACATACAACTATGCACCAGTGACAGCAAACCACACCTGTCCGCAAAAGGAAGTACCCAGTGCAGGAAATTGCTCACCACTGGAATTTCTTTGAATCTCTTCCAGCTCAGTTGTGATTATTTCTGCAAATTAAAAAGAAATTAAACCAAAGCATACCACTTATGTTTCATTAAAGGTAAACTTTCTCAAAATGAGTTTAGATAACCAGAGGGGTTCGACACCATTCCTTAAGGAGTGTGCATGGTAAGCAAAATTATTTCCTTTTTTCTTTTATTTTTTTTCTTTTAATTTCTTTCTTTTCTTTTTTTCTTTTCTTTTTTTTTCTCTCCTGTCCTCTCCTGTGCTCTCCTGTCCTCTCCTCTCCTCTCCTGTCCTCTCTTCTCCTCTCCTGTCCTCTCCTGTTCTCTCCTCTCCTGTTCTCTCCTCTCCTGTCCTCTCCTGTCCTGTCCTCTCCTCTCCTGTC
>NW_020955545.1:867689-868940 GCF_003031625.1 Empidonax traillii | reverse complement strand
TTTTCTTTTCTGTCGGGACTCAAGTGGGGCACCCACAGGGTCACTGGAACCGCCTGCTGTGAAGGGGCCTCAGTCCCAGCTCAGGTGGTGCGAGTGTGACTGCCAGAGTGTCTCCTGGATGGCCAGAAAGGAAAGTTTCCTTAACGCAATCTAAAGATCAATGCCAGTTTCTCTTGCACGGTAACTAAGAGCCTATGCTAGATACTTAAATATTAATTAGCATGCCTGAAACACAAGAAAGCATCTGTGCTAGTAAAAAAATGAGTGGAGAACTTCTCTTCCGGTCCAAAATAGTGTCTTAGGTTCTGGAATGTGATGGGATGGCCTGTGATGTACCCTGAACTACACCCAAATGCTGTTTGGGAAAGCATTAGATGTGTCACCATGGAACAGTGCCCAGTCCTTGGGGAGTTTACTGACATACACAGAGTTTATGTATCTACCTTCAGTGAGCTGTATTTTTAACTGAATCCATCTGTTGATAGCATTTATACAGAGCCAGAGTAGATGCTCAGGATTTTGCTATTTTAAGGTGGTTTATGCTGAGAAGCATGTGTCCAAGACTCTTGCATGGCCATCAGTACCTTCAGCCTATGCCTGTGACACCACACTCTCTTACCCTGAAAAACCCAATATTCCCCTATCATTTTCTCATTCAGAATGGCCTGTGCTGACTCTGAAACTGTGCCCAGGAATTACCAAGAACTACTTGACATGGGTCAAATCTTGCCAAAAATGTTCTAGGAATTTAAAAATAGAGAAGACTAATTCTCATCCCCAGGGATATACTCTGATATGGCTTAATTTATGAATATAGATGTATCAGGAGAGGCTGCTTTATCCATCCATATATGCCAGTCCAAGCTACAGGGAGTCAAATGTTGCACAAGGCAGGCCTTCCTTCAGTGATCTCGGTCCCCATGTTCAATTTCTATAGAACAATTCAATTCAAGAATTATTGATACTTTAAAAAAGCCTAGAGAATGTAATCTTTTTCTATACATGAAACATTCTCTACCCAGGACTTTCTATTAGCAACAAGAAAATTACATAATTTGTCTTTTTTAAAGCTAAATGCTTGTACTTCAAAAAAATAGATGGTGTACATGACACATATCACAATAAAATATTTTTAATACGCTAACATATAAAAAGAACATCTTTAAGATCTGGAGGTTGCAAATCAAAGTCTAATGAAATCCATAGGAGGATTGCTACATATTTCAGTAAATGCAGGCACTGGCTCACAGT